>NW_007377522.1:178661-366481 GCF_000475195.1 Diaphorina citri | reverse complement strand
TTAGTTTCCCAAACCCATTCGTCATAGAAGTAAGGTTCAGTCGTGTATTGAGAATCGTCTTTCTCAGTTGTTTTGTCACGGCTAGGTTTAGTTGTGTATTGTGTTGTTTCATAGCTAGGTTTAGTTGTGTATTGAGAATCGTCTTTATCAGGTGTTGGTTCATAGCTAGGTTTAGTTGTGTATTGTGTTGTTTCATAGCTAGGTTTAGTTGTGTATTGAGAATCATCTTTATCAGGTGTTGTTTCATAACTAGGTTTAGTTGTGTATTGAGAATCATCTTTATAAGGTGTTGTTTCATAGCTAGGTTTAGTTGTGTATTGAGAATCATCTTTATAAGGTGTTGTTTCATAGCTAGGTTTAGTTGTGTATTGAGAATCATCTTTATCAGGTGTTGTTTCATAGCTAGGTTTAGTTGTATATTGAGAATCATCTTTATATAAATCTTGAACTTCCAGAAGTTTGCAACTTGAACAGCTCTCTGGTTGGCTTCCTTTAGGTCATCGTGTGTGCAGGTATTCTCTAATTAATCACAGTTGAGAAGATGTTGTTCATCCTGTGTTGCACCACATTCGCACTTGTCATCTTGAGTGTATCCCCATCTCGCAAGGTTTTGTTTGCAACGAGAGACTCCAACTCGAAGACGGTTCAGGGACTTCCAGATGGTATATGGGAGTTCTGCACTGGGCGATAGTTCTTCTTTGAGTTCCAGGATGGGTCGTGGTACGTGTTCGTACCATAGTGCGAGTCTTCTCGTTTCAGGATCTGTTTCAAAGGGTTCTATTTTGTGTAAGAAACTGTTTCTCGATTTAAGTCGGGCAGGAGCTGGGTTTTGCCCAAATAGTGGGTGATGGCTATCTTCTGTTTGTTTTTTCCGCTCAATTTCAGAGGCGACTTCTTATTTCGGGAGGGGCAATGCCGAGTAGAGGATATATTTTATCTACAGGTGTCGGTTTTAGGCAGCCACATAATTATGATTCTCGCGGTGTCGTTGATTGCGATGTCTAATACCAGCTTGGCGTTGGCTGATCTTTCCCAGACTTGTGCAGCATACTCAGCAGCTTCACAGCTATAACCATAACAACAATAACAACAACAACAACAACAACAACAACAACAACAACAACAACAACAACAATGTCTACCAGCTTGGCGTGGGCTGATCTTTCCCAGACTGGTGCAGCATACTCAACAGCTTCACAGCTATAACCATAACAACAACAACATATACCCAGACTGTTCAAATCAAACTCGGGTTTTATCAAATAAGCCTCAAATAGGTACCAAACTTACCATCATCTGTGTAGACACCTCCGAATTTCAGTCCGTGATAGGAAAATCCTCTCTTTCCATATTTGATATCTGAAACAAGAAACGCAAAGAATAGAATAGAAAATAGAATATAATAAAATATAGGCTTATTCCTAAACCTACATGCCTACATCACTAGTGGCATTGGTACATTAGTGATTAACTTGATTAGTGCATGTTGATTAAGCTCAATAATATTTGTAGACATAGGTAGGTAATATTGTAAGTTGCTAATTGCTATTGGTAGCAAGTTGACAAACGTATAATTTATTACATTGATCGAATGACAAATAATGATCTACGCAATATTGATTACTCAAATACTCACAGGTAATATTTATTGACTTATCTAAGTTGTAAGATGTAAGCATTTGATATACGTACCTCACTAGCCTCAAACCAGATCCATTTAGACATACTGACAAATGGCCCTAGCGCAATATTGATCACTTATTAGATAACATTTATTGACCTATCCAAGTAAGCTTCTGATATACTAGTCTCACAACCGGATTCATACAGTATAGCTGTCTATCTGTTTCAGGGGTTCCCAAACTTTTGAGTAGTGCGTACCTATACCACCTGACAACTCAAGGTTCTTTTGGCGTACCACCAAACATCAATTTTGTGTGGTTTGGGGGTTAAATAGAGAAATTATAGGCGAAATTTTTGTGTTAATCGTAGTACATTCTCACATTTTTTTGGTGCACTGATTGTAGATTTCTCCTCTCTCAACTAGGGTTGCCAGATTTGTTTTTCTCATTTAAGAGACAAATCATAAAAATGGGGGTTTCAAATTTCTTCGCGTACCACCAGAAGTCCTTCCGCGTACCACCACAGATTGGGAACCTCTGATCTATTTGAAGAGTTGTGTGATGAGTGTTGATGGTTGATGACACCTGTATGTTAACTTTGACGTCGCGTCGGTAACTTGAAACAATAACTTCTATTCTAGTTATCTCCGTACTTACCTTTTAGATATGACTGCCAGATATAGGTAATCAAAACAGGTAGACCAAGTGTTTATAATGTTTATATTAAGTACGTAACTATATCTATTATTATTTACATTGTAGTATCTATGTCGAACAAGACCTGCTGCTTGCAAATGATGCGGCGATCCAAGTAGCAGAATATTGGAAGAGGAGTATCTGACACGGTCATTGGTCAAAGCGGACACGGAAAGTAAAGTAAGTAAGTACTATAATTTCCATTTCCAGATTTCCAGGAAAATCCTTTTATGATAGATCTAGCTGAGTTGTATCTTCCTTTCCCAATCCGCTCTTTTAACGTGATAGCGTTCGTTGCCATGGAACGCTATGTACGCTATTAAATGGTTATAAATCTAAAAGAGGGGCCTCTGAGTGAAATTTTCTATTTGCATGTTTGATTAAAAAATTCCAAGAAAAGTCTGTCCCTCATTTAGGGGGATGTGACAAAAAAAAGCACTTTAATTCAGAAACACTGGAAAACACATTGTACTATTGTAGGTAGGTACCCGTAACAAAAAAGCTGAAAGCCATGCAAACAATCCTTTTAAATTTCGACACAGTATACATTGTAATTGAATTTGAACAATTGTACATCTGAGGGCTACAATTAAATTTCCATCAGTACAAAGCGTCAAATGTGCCTACTTGAATAGGAATTCAATTTCAAATTCTCATCAGGCACATGTATAGGTACCAAACTTACCATCATCTGTGTAGACACCTCCGAATTTCAGTCCGTGATAGGAAAATCCTCTCTTTCCATATTTGATATCTAAAACAAGAAACGTAAAGAATAGAGTAGAAAATAGAATATAATAAAATATAGGCTTATTCCTAAACCTACATACCTACATCACTAGTGGCATTGGTACATTAGTGATTAACTTGATTAGTGCATGTTGAATAAGCTCAATAATATTTGTAGACATAGGTAGGTAATATTGTAAGTTGCTAATTGCTATTGGTAGCAAGTTGACAAACGTATAATTTATTACATTGATCGAATGACAAATAATGATCTACGCAATATTGATTACTCAAATACTCACAGGTAATATTTATTGACTTATCTAAGTTGTAAGATGTAAGCATTTGATATACGTACCTCACTAGCCTCAAACCAGATCCATTTAGACATACTGACAAATGGCCCTAGCGCAATATTGATCACTTATTAGATAACATTTATTGACCTATCCAAGTAAGCTTCTGATATACTAGTCTCACAACCGGATTCATACAGTATAGCTGTCTATCTGTTTCAGGGGTTCCCAAACTTTTGAGTAGTGCGTACCTATACCACCTGACAACTCAAGGTTCTTTTGGCGTACCACCAAACATCAATTTTGTGTGGTTTGGGGGTTAAATAGAGAAATTATAGGCGAAATTTTTGTGTTAATCGTAGTACATTCTCACATTTTTTTGGTTTCTCTACTTTAAAATTAAACTCGTGCTCTACTCAATGGGGAAACTATTTGCGTATAGTGGAAAAGGAATTTTCATAGTTCCCATTCCATGTTATCTGATAGCTACATTTATTTTGTATGCTATTAACAACCGTTGTGTTAACTCCTATAAACGAGATACAAGGAATATTTTCTATAGATATAGATACACCCTTTGCATTTTGTAGCTCTAATTAAAGATCAACATGATAAAACCTTTATTATTAGATAGGTATGGTTTTTATTTGCATTTTGTTAGTGGCGTACCGAATAGCTGACGCAGAATTTGTTTCGTCCTTTTTTCTTTTTAAGAGGTTTGACAGAAGGAACTGTAACTGCTATGGTCTTATCGTACGAAATCGAAGAGAGAAGGAAGACAGGATAGGAGAAAGCCAGCCGTTCCGAGAACGAACATTATCCCATCAGGATAAACGCCCCGGGTGGGAATCGAGCCCACGGCCTAGCGCTTTTAAGGCAGACGCACTACCAACTAAGCTAACTAGGCTGGCTAGTTGTTTCGTCCCTTACAATGCCTATTGTGTACATAAATATTTCCGATATTAACACCTAATCTGGGGTCATTTTGCGTATGTTTGTATTCATTCTATTCCCATGCTATTGCGATTTTGATGAACTACCTACCTACTGTGTCTCATTAAAATTTTCATGTTCCTTTCTTTTATGGTACCTACTGAACAATACTAGGCCAGGCGAGGTACTATTTATTGTTATTTATCATGTTGTTCACTTGTTCCCTTTGCCCGGATTAACAACCCGTATAGCGCTACAATCTCCAAATAATTATGTGTTTAAGGAAGATCTCATTTTCAAATATCTTATATTATAAGAAAGAGATCCATTCACTCATTCACATTTCACATTTCATAGTTCACACACTGATCGCTCTATCTCTAGGCACATGCTGATGCTGTAACCTATGACACTAAGAGAGAAAATCAAAGAGAAAGAGAGAGGTTTGAACTTTGGGTTTCGAACTATGGGTTTTCAATTAGGTAGATAGATACCTACAATTTCTTCAGTGATTTCCAGATCTTGTTGAACTTTATATTATACCCTGGAGATTAGAACAGCAACCTAAAACGGGGAAATTTCATACCAGTCTGAATGGGTAAAGGTGTTCAGATATTTGGAAATTATGTAAAACAATTTTATTAGTATCTAAACTCCTATAGATATTTGTTTATTAACATAGTTTTCTAAAAATCAAAAATACTTAAATACCTAGGTATGTAATTCAACGTTTCCTTTCTATGATGAACCCTTGAAAAATTACGACTTAAAAAGGGCAAAGAATCCAGCGCGGCGGTAGCACATTATTAAATTTATTGAATGCACCAGTTCCCCATGGCCCATGTGGATCACGGAAGTTCAGTGATTATAATTATATAGGATAGAAAGTAATAAGGAAAGCAAAGACCTACCTACATATGTCCACATTACAGCTCAACGGTTATAGGACCAACAAAAATTTCTAAAGTTAAATACATAGGTACCTCACTACCCACTAGGTATAGGTATCGCTCCAAATAAATGGTATCGCTCCAAATAAATGCCGTTCAAAAACTTACCTCTCCAGTAAGGCCCCTTTGGTGAGTTGTCCGAGCAGACCGTACTAATCCCGATAAGCAACACCAGGAAAGCTACAATGTGACCCATGTTGTAGCACCACGGCTTAGCAGATACACTGACGGACCGATCGACTTTTCAAATAAAGAAAATCGCTCGCTTTTCCTATGAAGATGATGCACGTACGTCAGAGCATTTCGCCATACCTGGTCGACCTTCCGGCGATTGTAAACTATGGAACATCACCCGGTGTGAATCGGAAATCGCTGATAGCACACGACTCGCGAACATACTTTGTCCAAATTTGGAAAGACGGGATTTTCTTTTTAATTACCTATTAGGTGTTACTAGGAATTAGTAATAGTATTAGTAGTAGTTATTAGGAATATTTATTCATACTGGATAAGCTCAGAGGTAGGAAGTTGGACTCGTAATATGGAGGGCTGAGGTTCGAGTCCCAAAATAGGGACGTTGAAATTGGATAGATTTTGGGGTAGACATTTGTGAAAGCTTTGCTTAACCTTAGACACCATAATATGTACCAGTACCTACCTTCCTATACAACTGTTATCTCACTTTCTTTAAATAGATACTCAGGAAGTAATCTTTTCCAAACCGCGACGCCAAAAGTAGCCGAATATCATTAGGCCAGCCACTCACGCTGTCTGACAGACAGCAAAAGTGTGTGGCACGAAAAGCTTCAGACCGCGGTCTCTCAGACAGTCTGACAGACCTACGTCTCGAGCTTTTTCCGCCACAAGTTCCGACTGCCAAGTCTGCCGGACGGTCTGAGCGTAAGTGGCGGCTTAAGAAATGTAATAGAAAGAAATTGAAGTGGAGAACAGGATAGGAGAAAGCCAGCCATTCCGAGAACGAACCTTATCTGTTTCGATAAAGTTCACCCCGGGCGGGAATCGAATCCATTCTAAATGGTACTAAAAAAAGACTCAAAACACTACAAACTATATGAGACCACCACCAAGATACTACACCGGTCGTTTGAACACTGTAGGGTTCATTCAAATTTCCAAGTGAGGGGATTGATTAGGTATACATACTTGACATTATATTTATCAAGTTGAGAGCACTTGAGGCACTCAACACTCAACCCTAGACAGTGCTGTAGTTTTTACCTATAATAATGAGCAAATAATGTTAGAGAGAGTGGAAATTTACACCATGCTAAATTTGCACACTTCCTCAAATAATTATGTAATATGAGGTGAACGTAAAGGTGCCTACTGCCTATACATGGTAAATACATACGAGTCCTTAAGTCCAAATAGACTGAAGTTCTAAAGCCAGCCACTCAATATCAGGTAAACCTGACAGGTACGCCAGTCAGGCTAACAGACGGACCTATTCAGGCGTAACTGTCAGATCTACCTGATATTAAGTGGTCGGCTTAATGAGTTTAAACTCGGTTCAACTCTTGGACAGTCTGATAAGAAGATGGAGATGTAGCAGGAATTTCACCTTTCACCGGAACTTTCGTAGTGTAGGGAGGTTGAGTTTTGGTGGGAATCCCAGTTGTAGGAATAGTATAAACTTGAGGTTTTCTGTGCCCTTTCACACTGGGAACTTCTGTCGAAGAGATTGGATAGATAGGCTTTGGAGCAGTGACCGTATGATAGTTGAAGGAAGGATAGCTATAAGTCTCGGGAATGCCTGGTGCTTGATGTCGTCTATCTATTGCATGGTTTTAGTTGTGTATTGAGAATCATCTTTATGAGGTGTTGTTTCATAGCTAGGTTTAGTTGTGTATTGAGAATCATCTTTATGAGGTGTTGTTTCATAGCTAGGTTTAGTTGTGTATTGAGAATCATCTTTATGAGGTGTTGTTTCATAGCTAGGTTTAGTTGTGTATTGAGAATCATCTTTATGAGGTGTTGTTTCATAGCTAGGTTTAGTTGTGTATTGAGAATCATCTTTATGAGGTGTTGTTTCATAGCTAGGTTTAGTTGTGTATTGAGAATCATCTTTATGAGGTGTTGTTTCATAGCTAGGTTTAGTTGTGTATTGAGAATCATCTTTATGAGGTGTTGTTTCATAGCTAGGTTTAGTTGTGTATTGAGAATCATCTTTATGAGGTGTTGTTTCATAGCTAGGTTTAGTTGTGTATTGAGAATCATCTTTATGAGGTGTTGTTTCATAGCTAGGTTTAGTTGTGTATTGAGAATCATCTTTATGAGGTGTTGTTTCATAGCTAGGTTTAGTTGTGTATTGAGAATCATCTTTATGAGGTGTTGTTTCATAGCTAGGTTTAGTTGTGTATTGAGAATCATCTTTATGAGGTGTTGTTTCATAGCTAGGTTTAGTTGTGTATTGAGAATCATCTTTATGAGGTGTTGTTTCATAGCTAGGTTTAGTTGTGTATTGAGAATCATCTTTATGAGGTGTTGTTTCATAGCTAGGTTTAGTTGTGTATTGAGAATCATCTTTATGAGGTGTTGTTTCATAGCTAGGTTTAGTTGTGTATTGAGAATCATCTTTATGAGGTGTTGTTTCATAGCTAGGTTTAGTTGTGTATTGAGAATCATCTTTATGAGGTGTTGTTTCATAGCTAGGTTTAGTTGTGTATTGAGAATCATCTTTATGAGGTGTTGTTTCATAGCTAGGTTTAGTTGTGTATTGAGAATCATCTTTATGAGGTGTTGTTTCATAGCTAGGTTTAGTTGTGTATTGAGAATCATCTTTATGAGGTGTTGTTTCATAGCTAGGTTTAGTTGTGTATTGAGAATCATCTTTATGAGGTGTTGTTTCATAGCTAGGTTTAGTTGTGTATTGAGAATCATCTTTATGAGGTGTTGTTTCATAGCTAGGTTTAGTTGTGTATTGAGAATCATCTTTATGAGGTGTTGTTTCATAGCTAGGTTTAGTTGTGTATTGAGAATCATCTTTATGAGGTGTTGTTTCATAGCTAGGTTTAGTTGTGTATTGAGAATCATCTTTATGAGGTGTTGTTTCATAGCTAGGTTTAGTTGTGTATTGAGAATCATCTTTATGAGGTGTTGTTTCATAGCTAGGTTTAGTTGTGTATTGAGAATCATCTTTATGAGGTGTTGTTTCATAGCTAGGTTTAGTTGTGTATTGAGAATCATCTTTATGAGGTGTTGTTTCATAGCTAGGTTTAGTTGTGTATTGAGAATCATCTTTATGAGGTGTTGTTTCATAGCTAGGTTTAGTTGTGTATTGAGAATCATCTTTATGAGGTGTTGTTTCATAGCTAGGTTTAGTTGTGTATTGAGAATCATCTTTATGAGGTGTTGTTTCATAGCTAGGTTTAGTTGTGTATTGAGAATCATCTTTATGAGGTGTTGTTTCATAGCTAGGTTTAGTTGTGTATTGAGAATCATCTTTATGAGGTGTTGTTTCATAGCTAGGTTTAGTTGTGTATTGAGAATCATCTTTATGAGGTGTTGTTTCATAGCTAGGTTTAGTTGTGTATTGAGAATCGTCTTTATCAGGTGTTGTTTCATAGCTAGGTTTAGTTGTGTATTGAGAATCATCTTTATCAGGTGTTGTTTCATAGCTAGGTTTAGTTGTGTATTGAGAATCATCTTTATCAGGTGATGTGATGTCTCTCACATAGAGTGGTTTGGTAGAGCAGTTGATACATACATCTCCTCTGCTTGGATAAACTTCGTCTTTTGCGTTGGCTTTACCTACAAGGACTAATTCTTGCACCTTTTCTTCTGTAGGCACTTCTGGCACTATGGATGGTGGGTTTATAATGTGCGATTCTTTTTCAATTCGAGGAATATATTCTTCTCTGTCGAGATTCAGGTCGTTTGGCAACTCCTCTGTATGTGTCCTCTCCTTTATGGTGTGGTTTTGCTTGGATCCCAAGTGTACCAGATCAGGTGAATGGATGCTGTTGGTCGCTAGAAACAAATATCAAAGCTCATTAATACACTACACATATTTCTCTACTTTAAAATTAAACTCGTGCTCTACTCAATGGGGAAACTATTTGCGTATAGTGGAAAAGGAATTTTCATAGGCTTGGATCCCAAGTGTACCAGATCAGGTGAATGGATGCTGTTGGTCGCTAGAAACAAATATCAAAGCTCATTAATACACTACACATACTTCTCTACTTTAAAATTAAACTCGTGCTCTACTCAATCGGGAAACTATTTGCGTATAATGGAAAAGGAATTTTCATAATTCCCATTCCATGTTATCTGATAGCTACATTTATTTTGTATGCTATTAACAACCGTTGTGTTAACTCCTATAAACGAGATACAAGGAATATTTTCTATAGATATAGATACACCCTTTGCATTTTGTAGCTCTAATTAAAGATCAACATGATAAAACCTTTATTATTAGATAGGTATGGTTTTTATTTGCATTTTGTTAGTGGCGTACCGAATAGCTGACGCAAAATTTGTTTCGTCCTTTTTTTTCAGAATGAAGTTTTGCGTAACTACAAAAAGCCCATTCTGAGGTTCAGGTGTTGGGGCAAACAGCCCTAAAAGTTCGGTTCAGCTTCGTGGAACCCAAGGTGAAACTTGAAATCCCAAGACCAAAGTTTGAGATAAGCAATGAATAATATCAACCTATCGGATTTCAGCGTTTTAAATTTTGATCGAAAATTCTGTATTCTGATTGGTTGATCACCCTTAATCATTGATTATCTCAAAATGTTGTCACTGGCTGCTGGTTAATTCGGATGGACTTCTCAGTCTCTTGGAGAGCTGGTGAGGACAGTTGAAGAGCTGGTTCCAGGAAAAGAGGCGAAATGAGACTTGAAGCGCCTTCCACATGATGAAAGATGATAGGGCCTTTTAGATAATGAAAGATGGTAGATCATTTTACGAGTAGTTCATAAAAGGGGTTATCCCTCACATGTTACATAGAAGATCGGGAGGCCTCTTAAAGAGCCTTTAAAACATTTTCAGCCTTTATAGGCTTCGGATTAGAAAATCAAACATCCCTACGAACATATCAGGTGTTCGTCGTGGATAGGTACTTGCATATCCACCCAATGGGTTGATAAAGTAAAGCTACCTTCCTTCTCATATGAAACAGTAGTTGTGAAAAAAGCTTCATTCGCATTACCATCACCTACATGAGAAGTGAATTAGAAGCAACACGAAATGTTGGCTGTACCTTGTATCTACCTACATACGTATGGAATACATCGGGTGTAAGGGTGTTTTCAAATTAGATACACTACATTTTGTATATCGTTAACACGAGAAAGGAGGTAGTGAAATCAATCAAATGAAGTCGAAACAAGATTAGTACATTTCCATGTTATGTTTGAGGCTGTGAACACAATAGAATGAATTATCTCTTTTCATGAACTTTAAAATATTTTGAATAAAATGTGTTTTTATTTATAGGTAGGTACATACATGCAAATTTAAAACATAAAATTCAAAGGCTGATCCAAAATCCTAAGGTGAAGAATGAATGAACTCTCAATAAGTTTTCGATATTTCAATGCATTTCCAAATCAGATAGCTTGGTATAATAGTCTGTAAAGTATTTCTTCCATTTATCACCACTTCTACCCTTTATTTCAGGTCTTTTTATGTCATAGGCTGCATGGCCTTTAACATCTTGTTGGAATCCTTTAAAAGCCGATTCAGGATCATAGAGGAAAACGTTCTTCAATAATTTCTTTTTACCCTTAATAGCTTTATGGTCGATTTCTTCAATAGTTTCCGGGTTTCTAGTCGAATATGTTAGACGGGTGCTTGTTCCTAGGTACCGTGTGGTGCTCAGATTATCTGACACATCTCTCTTGACTTGTCTGCGAGGGGCAAAATAGAAGTGCACGCCTTTATTTAGTCGAGTGTTCTTGTCACTGGAAATTTCTTCACTCAGCTCATACAATGGTAAAGATGGTTCATCCGTTAATCGTCGATATCCTTTGACACCTGTTTTCACGGGGGGAGGAGTAGGGGTTTCCTTGGCTTCAGGAATCGCAAAGTAAACTCGTCTGCCCCCTTTTACACCTTTAGCTTTTGGAGTGGTTGTCGGGTATTCAGTTGTTGATTGACTTGTCTGCGAGGGGCAAAATAGAAGTGCACGCCTTTATTTAGTCGAGTGTTCTTGTCACTGGAAATTTCTTCACTCAGCTCATTCAATGGCAAAGATGGTTCATCGGTTAATCGTCGATATCCTTTGACTCCTGTTTTGACGGGAGGAGGAGTAGGGATTTCCTTGTCTTCAGGAATCGCAAAGTAAAACCGTCTGCCCCCTTTAACACCTTTAGCTTTTGGAGTGGTTGTCGGGTATTCAGTTGTTGGAGGCGTAATGAAATTCGGGTGATGTCCTTTAATTCCTTTTGCTTTTGTAGTAGAGGTGATTGGTGGATGAGTTGTTTCAACAGGGACTTCAGTTGTAACAGGTGGGTAAGTTTTAGGGTGTCCTTTTACATGAGATTTTTCAGTTGTTGTAACAGGGACTTCAGTTGTAGTTGTAACAGGTGGGTGAGTATTAGGTTGTCCTTTTACTTGAGATTTTTCAGTTGTTGTAACAGGGACTTCAGTTGTAGTTGTAACAGATGGATAAGTTTTAGGGTGTCCTTTTACATAAAATTTTTCAGTTGTTGTAACAGGGACTCCAGTTGTAGTTGTAACAGGTGGGTGAGTTTTAGGATGCCCTTTTACATGAGATTTTTCAGTTGTTATAACAGGGACTTCAGTTGTAGTTGTAACAGGTGTGTAAGTTTTAGGATGCCCTTTTACATGAGATCTTTCAGTTGTTGTAACAGGGACTTCAGTTGTAGTTGTAACAGATGGGTAAAGGCAGACGCACTACCAACTAAGCTAACTAGGCTGGCTAGTTGTTTCGTCCCTTACAATGCCTATTGTGTACATAAATATTTCCGATACCAACACCTAATCATTTTGCGTATGTTTGTATTCATTCTATTCCCATGCTATTGCGATTTTGATGAACTACCTAACTGTGTCCCATAAAAATTTTCATGTTCCTTTCTTTCATAGTACTGAACAATCCTAGGCCAGGCGAGGTACCATTTATTGTTATTTATCATGTTGTTCCCTTTGACCGGATTAATAACCCGTAGCGCTACAATCTCCAAATAATTATGTGTTTAAGGAAGATCTCATTTTCAAAAAATCGTAAGTTTTAGGATGCCCTTTTACATGAGATCTTTCAGTTGTTGTAACAGGGACTTCAGTTGTAGTTGTAAGAGGTGGATTATTTTTAGGGTGTCCTTTTACATGAGATTTTTCTGTAGTCGGAAGTAATGGAGAAGTAAAGAAGAATGGAGTCGTAAGTTTTAGGATGCCCTTTTACATGAGATCTTTCAGTTGTTGTAACAGGGACTTCAGTTGTAGTTGTAAGAGGTGGATTAATTTTAGAGTGTCCTTTTACATGAGATTTTTCTGTAGTCGGAAGTAATGGAGAAGTAAAGAAGAACGGAGTCGTCGCGTCTGGATCCTCATAGGTAACTGTGGTTGTATCGTAAGGTGCCTTTTCTACAAGTTTGGCCATGCCTCGGGATGAACTAGCGGGATTCCGGAGCGAAGCGACGGAATTCAGCTAGTATATATATATATCCAGCCCTGGTTATCGATCTGAAGAAAAGTTAAATACATTGCTTCCATGTAATAAGACACACATGTTACAATAATTTAATTTTAATAAATTAGATGGGTAAAAAAGTATCACCTTGTGATACTTTTGTACCCATCAGTCGCAAATTAATGAGGTAATGAGTAAGTACCTTTGTTGGGTGCGTTTGGAAATTTGTAACTCTACTCTCCCTCCCAGCTCCCAGCACCTACCCTAAACTATGCTGCCGGAACGTTTTTTCATTATTAAAAAATTATTATTTATTGGTATCTGCGAGTATAGTCTTACCTAAGATATTGGTCTCATCTTGGGATCTAGCCCTTACGGGCTCAGCACTTCTATTGGCCTCTTCCGGAAACTTGAAATCTGAAAAAAAAAAATAAAACCAAGATAATTTACATTGCGCGTGGTAGGTATCTGGATGGATGACCACCTAGGCTCTAGGCTAGGCAATCGTGTGATACCTGTGATACTTTTGCTTTTCCCGGCCCTTCTCAGGCGGGATGAGACCAATGTAAGTGGGTAGCTATTGGCTATTGTCACCGAATCGAAGGTAAAACCCCCGTCAAAAAGAACCTAGCAATTAGCATTTATACAGGGAGGTTCAGGATAAAATCCGCCCCGGGCGGGAATCGAACCCACTACCTAGCGCTTACAAGGCAGACTCGCTACCATCCAAGCTACAAAGACTGGGATAACCAACATAGTGAAAAGTTCATGGGTAAGTTGACTTCAAACACCACAAAAAAACTAACACCCCCCAAGGGATACGACCCCCGGTCCTTCCACCCAATCTTTAGCCGTCTACGATAGAATCGCATCGTAAAGTGCTACGCGCCGTTTATAGAAAGTCATAAATTAAACATAACTCGAGGAAACAGTCTGTCTTTCTTCTGTGCTGAGGTAAGTATTGCTTTTTTTTATCGGTCGTTTATGTTTTACAGCGTGGGGAAGAAAATCTGATTAGCATTTTCTTCTTCTTCTTCTTCCTCCTCCTCCTCCTCCTTCTCCTATTCCTCTTCCTCTTCTTATTCTTTTTATTTTATGTTTAACTTTTAAACTAGATATCAGAAGCTCACAAGTTAGTGCATTTTCTTCTCCCAATATTAGACCGAGAAAAACATCTCCTTTGTGGACCTCAAGACAGTAGGTACCTATATGCTGTGGGAATAGGGATCAGAGCAGACAAACCCTAACCAACCTGGCCAGCTGTAGGTTACAAAGTGTTTATCCTCAAAAGGTTGACTGGGGTTCGGGACGGGCCAAGTATCTTGGCTGGAGACCATCAACCCCCTCGGTGCAGCTTCACAGCTTACTTACTTTCCGTTTCCGGAACCACCTTTAAATCTTGAACTTCCAGAAGTTTGCAACTTGAACAGCTCTCTGGTTGGCTTCCTTTAGGTCATCGTCATCTTTTCCAAACCGCGACGCCAAAAGTAGCCGAATATCATTAGGCCAGCCACTCACGCTGTCTGACAGACAGCAAAAGTGTGTGGCAGGAAAAGCTTCAGACCGCGGTCTCTCAGACAGTCTGACAGACCTATGTCTCGAGCTTTTTCCGCCACAAGTTCCGACTGCCAAGTCTGCCGGACGGTCTGAGCGTAAGTGGCGGCTTAAGAAATGTAATAGAAAGAAATTGAAGAGGAGAACAGGATAGGAGAAAGTCAGCCGTTCCGAGAACGAACCTTATCTGTTTCGATAAAGTTCGGCCCGGGCGGGAATCGAATCCGCGACCTAGCGCTTACAACGCAGGCGCG
Source organism: Diaphorina citri (assembly GCF_000475195.1). Classification (NCBI taxonomy): domain Eukaryota; kingdom Metazoa; phylum Arthropoda; class Insecta; order Hemiptera; family Psyllidae; genus Diaphorina; species Diaphorina citri. Next base: position 351,826 of record NW_007377522.1, on the reverse strand, counting down.
CTCATCTCCAAGCTAACTCTATAGGTGCTTGATGAGATAAATGAGATTAAAGTTTATGTAAACCACCTCTCCGTGATCAAATGCTTTGAGGAAGAAATAAAAAGAAGATTGCTTCAAGACGACATTCGATAAAAATCTGATTCATGAATGAGATTGTGAAATCCTTTGGTCACCCAGGTAAAGCTTTTTTCTGAGACACTTCCATTCATAGAACTTCTCACTATTGTACTGTCAGTGGATTGGAATTGTCTTACTTAGCAGTTGGTATTGTCTTACTATTAGCACTTGGTATGTCTACAATGGAAGATCAATAGGGGCTTTCACAATACATCATAATATATTACATGCCATGTTTTCTGACACATTATTTGTGCCGATGGAAAATACATTTCATACTAATAGTCATAGTCATCAGGGCCGTATCCAGGATTTTGTTTTAGAAGTCTGGCCCACAGTAAAGGAGAAAACTGAAGCTCGAGGGGGGGAGGCGGGGCCCCTCTGTCCCCCCTCCCTAAATACGGCCTTGATAGTCATAGGTCACACTGTAAATTATAATAGATATTATTAATAATATAATAATGAGCTACCCTGCTATTTTATTTATCTGTCAGTACGGTCTTGGGTACTTATCATTCCCGATCTAATATGGTCATCCTTCTTGGAAGTTCTTGGGTTCAAGATGGAAGAATGATTACGCCTCTTGGGTAATATATTGCAACAGAAGACTGATATAGTACGGATAGGTGACACCTTTATAATCCTTGTGTTCAAGAGTGTAGGGAACTTCTAACATTTTAGATCGAACAGCCATTTTTTCAAATCTTTGTACAGCAGGGTCTTTATTTTAAATCCATTTAGTACCTATAACTACCTACCAAGAAATTGGGCAAGAATGGAGCCAACATCTACCTCTAAGCTACGAAGAGTGAAAGAAAAAGAAACCAAAATCAAAGAAGACAGATTCAAATTCCAAATGTTGGAAACTTCAGGAAAATTGATTTCTTAAAAAAAAAAAAAAAAAAAAAAAAAAAAAATCTGTCAAAATTATTTATGCAGCACCATGCAAAAAAGTTTTCATGCACAATTAGGTTAGGTTTCGTCTGTTTTATGAAAGAGAGAAAAAAGTTTTTCCTCGCAATAATTTTGCATTTCTCGATAATTTCCACATAACTAGGAGGAAAATCTGTAACTCCAATTTTCAGCTTCTGTTATGAACAGACTAAACTTGGGTAGGTAGGTATTTAGTATTTACTGATCTAGGTTACCTTTACCTACATATTTTAATCTGCGTATCTTTATACTTATTTGATATGTATGTTGTATTTGGATATTGGAGAATACAAAATGCCTCTTATTTGGAGAGAAATTTTGATTTGCTATGGGCCGGACATCATTTCGACCTCCAACCGTTCGCCCGTTTCCCGGCCACACACTAACAGGTAGACCTGACAGGCGGACCTTTTCAGCCGTACCTGTCAGGTCTACCTAATGGTGAGTGGCTGGCCTAATACAAACTCATCAGGTCATCAGTAATAATAATGTGTAAAGCAGCGGAACACTCCAATGAACATAGCCTGCATCACCCTGAGCGCATTGTACAGGACCCCGCTGATTTGGAAGAATCTCAACATAATCTCCGACGAACGGAAAGAGCTGTCCAGACACTCGAAATAATTGACGGGCCACCGGCAGTTGGAACTGACGGTGATGAAATATACAACGTTGCCAGGAATGCGTTCGAGTTGACCAATCAACGCGTCGTATGCGTCCTCGAGAAGTTCAATTTTGGCAACAGTGCGCACACATTCGCGCAGGTTGAATTGATACTGGGTGCCATTGGAGGTTCTGTTGGTGGAGATTTGAGATGATGAAAACGTTGGGATCGGCGCCAGTTCGTAATCCTTACGCGATTATGTTCGCGGGTTTGGCGATTATGTTCGCGGATTTCGCGATTATGTTTGCGGATTTCGCGATTATTTTCGCGGATTTCGCGATTATTTTCGCGGATTTGGCGATTTTGTTCGCGGATTTTGCGATTATGTTCGCGGATTTGGCAATTATGTTCGCGGATTCGCGTCCCGAATCGACATTTTGGATATTTGGCAAGCCTACCCATAACTAGGAGGAAAATCTGTAACTCCAATTTTCAGCTTCTGTTATGAACAGACTAAACTTGGGTAGGTAGGTATTTAGTATTTACTGATAGGTTACCTTTACCTACATATTTTAATCTGCGTATCTTTATCTTTATACTTTAACTAGGAGGAAAATCTGTAACTCCAATTTTCAGCTTCTGTTATGAACAGACTAAACTTGGGTAGGTAGGTATTTAGTATTTACTGATCTAGGTTACCTTTACCTACATATTTTAATCTGCGTATCTTTATACTTAATGAAGTGGAATAGAAAAACAATAATGCTCATTGGAATAAATTAACCTAAATGAAATCAGAGAACTTTGTACGTAAGTAGAAATACAGAAATGGGATAGGTAAGGTACCTTTTTTTAAGTAGTCTCTCCACTTTATACTTATTTGATATGTATGTTGTATTTGGATATTGGAGAATACAAAATGCCTCTTATTTGGAGAGAAATTTTGATTTGCTATGGGCCGGACATCATTTCGACCTCCAACCGTTCGCCCGTTTCCCGGCCACACACTAACAGGTAGACCTGACAGGCGGACCTTTTCAGCCGTACCTGTCAGGTCTACATAATGGTGAGTGGCTGGCCTAATACAAACTCATCAGGTCATCAGTAATAATAATGTGTAAAGCAGCGGAACACTCCAATGAACATAGCCTGCATCACCCTGAGCGCATTGTACAGGACCCCGCTGATTTGGAAGAATCTCAACATAATCTCCGACGAACGGAAAGAGCTGTCCAGACACTCGAAATAATTGACGGGCCACCGGCAGTTGGAACTGACGGTGATGAAATATACAACGTTGCCAGGAATGCGTTCGAGTTGACCAATCAACGCGTCGTATGCGTCCTCGAGAAGTTCAATTTTGGCAACAGTGCGCACACATTCGCGCAGGTTGAATTGATACTGGGTGCCATTGGAGGTTCTGTTGGTGGAGATTTGAGATGATGAAAACGTTGGGATCGGCGCCAGTTCGTAATCCTTATCTTGAGGTTGGTTACTTTGGTTCCCCTGAAAGAATGGAATACACCCTTGTTTATCCTGCCGGCATCGGCCGCGGAAAATTCCTTTTGTTAAAGTGTTTAAAGGTGTGTTCAAACATAGTCGACGGCCGTCGATCGACGTAGCACATCGCTCGGTGATCGATCGACGGCCATCGAGTATATGTGAACACACCTTTAGAGGTCGGACAAAAATGCCTATAACCCTCAACATAAGTCGTCCAATCACGCTCCAACTGTCGCGCACTGGAACCGCTGGAACGGAAAAAGCTTCCGACTGTATGCGTCCTCGAGAAGTTCAATTTTGGCAACAGTGCGCACACATTCGCGCAGGTTGAACTGATACTGGGTGCCATTGGAGGTTCTGGTGGTGGAGATTTGAGATGATGAAACCGTTGGGATCGGCGCCAGTTCGTAATCCTTATCTTGAGGTTGGTTACTTTGGTTCCCCTGAAAGAATGGAATACACCCTTGTTTATCCTGCCGGCATCGGCCGCGGAAAATTCCTTTTGTTAAAGTGTTTAAAGGTGTGTTCAAACATAGTCGACGGCCGTCGATCGACGTAGCACATCGCTCGGGGATCGATCGACGGCCATCGAGTATATGTGAACACACCTTTAGAGGTCGGACAAAAATGCCTATAACCCTCAACATAAGTCGTCCAATCACGCTCCAACTGTCGCGCACTGGAACCGCTGGAACGGAAAAAGCTTCCGACTTTCAGACAGTCTGAAAGACCTGCAAGTTGACAGCTTTTTCCGCCACTAACGTTTTGGCGCGGCGGCCTGATAGACCTAGGTCTGTCAGACAGTCGGAGCGCGAGTATCCGGCCTTGGACGAATTGATTTTTGCACTCCTTGATTATAATCTAAATAACACGGTATGGGTACACACCTACCTAGTACCTACGCACAGTAAATAAGTAGAGCAATAATATCTATTTCAGGCTGGTTCGACCCTTAGACTTAAAATTTCAATTTTTATCTAATCTCGAAGTCCCTAAACTCCCAATACAAAGTATGAATAGATAATCGTACGTACTTATAACACACTTAACACAAGTTAATTCCCAATTGTAATTTATTATTAATCAATCAATCAAATAAATACCGCTTCGAAAAAAAAAGAACAAAAAATTACCTAGGCTACGTGGAAGAGTGGGATCAGGGCATTTGGCCACAACTATTGCATACTTCCACAAGCGTCCAATGTAGCAGTTGTTTCATCGCTACGAAATAAAAACGGCGGTGAAACACTCATCTTTTAAAAAAACTTCAAACTTCTTTGTCCAAATTTGGAAAGACGGGATTTTCTTTTTAATTACCTATTAGGTGTTACTAGGAATTAGTAATAGTATTAGTAGTAGTTATTGGGAATATTTATTCAAACTGGATAAGCTCAGAGGTAGGAAGTTGGACTCGTAATATGGAGGGCTGAGGTTCGAGCCCCAAAATAGGGACGTTGAAATTGGATAGATTTTGGGGTAGACATTTGTGAAAGCTTTGTTTAACCTTAGACACCATAATATGTACCAGTACCTACCTTCCTATACAACTTTGATCTCACTTTCTTCAAATAGGTACTCACGCAAATATTGTCCTCGTAAAACAAAAACCCTTCCAGTGTCTACTGACATATTCATACGGGCAGTGGTATCGTATACACAAAGAAGACAGGTGTCCATCAGTGACGGATTGGCAATTCAAGGAATGCTACATGGGGGAAGAAGATACTCTAATACTGCCCCAAAAATTCGATGCACGTCACTGAAAATGAAGTGGAATAGAAAAACAATAATGCTCATTGGAATAAATTAACCTAAATGAAATCAGAGAACTTTGTACGTAAGTAGAAATACAGAAATGGGATAGGTAAGGTACCTTTTTTTAAGTAGTCTCTCCACCCACCCCTGGTGGGCGATTGAAAGGGGGCACCTGCCGACTTTCGTCTTAATCCCCCAGGTAAGGTATCTACCAATCCAAATTGTTATTCAATATAGGAGAAATCAAAACTGATTCATTAGGAGAAATTTGTGGAGAAAAAGTCGACTATGCCTGTCAAAAACAGACTTTTAGACAGGATAAATAGGCAGGTACCTAAGAGAGAAGAACATTCAGCTGCCTTCTGATTTCATTTGAGTTTCTTAAATCTAAAGAGTAATACATAAATAGGGGGAAATAATAATAAAAAGGGGACAATTTTGAGGGAAAATAAAAAATACACCGAATAAAAAAATAAATAAAAAAAAAAGTCAAAAAAAGGTACAAGGGAATCTAAAGAGTAATACATAAATAGGGGGAAATAATAATAAAAAGGGGACAATTTTGAGGGAAAATAAAAAATACACCGAATAAAAAAAATAAATAAAAAAAAAGTCAAAAAAAGGTACAAGGGGGAAAGTCTTTGAAAATAATTTTGCATGAGACAGTACGAAAATATTGTGATGGATTACTAATAGGACAGGGAGGGGGGAAGTTGAGGTTTGAGGGGAAGTGGGCGGAGCTTTAGCTTTAAGGAGGAGCTTAATGATTAGGTGGGGAAAATTAGGCTTAAGATTTAGGAATGGGAAGTAGGGCGGAGCTTAAAATTTAAAAACAGAGTTATTACCTAAGGTTTACAAGAGGTAGGTGGGGCCCTGGGACACAGAGAAAAAGGTTTTCAAAGAGAAAGTAAGGTCAACTGGGCTTAATGATTAGGTGGGGAAAATTAGGCTTAAGATTTAGGAATGGGAAGTAGGGCGGAGCTTAAAATTTAAAAACAGAGTTATTACCCAAGGTTTACAAGAGGTAGGTGGGGCCCTGGGACACAGAGAAAAAGGTTTTCAAAGAGAAAGTAAGGTCAACTTAGCGGAGCTTAGGGTTTAGGAAGGAGGAGCTTAAGGTTTAGGAGAGAAGTCATTGGCGGAACTTGAGAAGAGGGGAATAAGGGGCGGGGTATAAAATAGAAATGGGCGGAGCTTAAGGTTTAGGAGAGGAGTCACTGGCGGAACTTGAGAAGAGGGGAATAAGGGGCGGGGATTAAAATAGAAATGGGCGGAGCTTAAGGATTAGGAAAAAAGTCATTGGCGGACGGAGCTTAGGGTTTAGGAAGGAGGAGCTTAAGGTTTAGGAGAGAAGTCATTGGCGGAACTTGAGAAGAGGGGAATAAGGGGCGGGGTTTAAAATAGAAATGGGCGGAGCTTAAGGTTTAGGAAAGGAGTCATTGGCGGACCTTAAGAAGAGGGGAATAAGGGGCGGGGTTAAAATAGAAATGGGCGGAGCTTAAGGTTTAGGAGCTTCGTATTCGTCAAAGCGGTCGGCAATACCGTCCTTCTCCTCTTCCGTATCGTTACGGGCGATAAGTAGGGTGTGACAAATACCGCAGGATACAGTAAGAAGAGGGGAATAAGGGGCGGGGTTAAAATAGAAATGGGCGGAGCTTAAGGTTTAGGAGCTTCGTATTCGTCAAAACGGTCGGCAATACCGTCCTTCTCCTCTTCCGTATCGTTACGGGCGATAAGTAGGGTGTGACAAATACCACAGGATACAGAATGAATGTGCGTCTTAGCCAGGAGCTTGTTTTCTACGGGGGACGCGGCGGACTTGCGCTCGTCTCCTAGACCCTGTATAACAAAGAAATATGTATAACTATTATAGGACCCTGTATATGATTATTATCTGGCTGAACAAAGTGGTTCTTTTTTTTTAAGGTCTCATCGTCCCGAAATCGAAGTCAGAAAGAGGACAGGATAGGAGAGTGGTTCTTTTTTTAAGGTCTCATCGTCCCGAAATCGAAGCCAGAAAGAGGACAGGATAGGAGAAAGCCAGCCGTTCCGAGAACGAACATTATCCCATCAGGATAAAATTCGCCCCGGGCGGGAATCGAACCCGCGGCCTAGCGCTTACAAGGCAGACGCGCTACCAACCAAGCTAATCATGATTCTGTATTACCCGTCACTGAAGATCTCTCTAAAGGTGAGTCCACACAAAGTCGATCGACATCGATTCACATCGACTATGTGTGGACACATCTTAATGTTCAACTGGCGGACTTGCGCTCGTCTCCTAGACCCTGTATAACAAAGAAATATGTATAACTATTATAGGACCCTGTATATGATTATTATCTGGCTAAACAAAGTGGTTCTTTTTTTAAGGTCTCATCGTCCCGAGGCAGTTTGAACGGAAAACACGAAAATTGAAGGTCCTGAAAGAGTGTTTTCGTGGTTTTCCCAGAAGAAAAACGCTAAAAGGAGAAAGCCAGCCGTTCCGAGAACGAACATTATCCCATCAGGATAAAATTCGCCCCGGGCGGGAATCGAACCCGCGGCCTAGCGCTTACAAGGCAGACGCGCTACCAACCAAGCTAATCATGATTCTGTATTACCCGTCACTGAAGATCTCTCTAAAGGTGAGTCCACACAAAGTCGATCGACGTCGATTCACATCGACTATGTGTGGACACACCTTAAGTAATGTTCAACACAAATATCCATCTAACTAAGTACATATCTAACTCATGGGCGGATGAGTAAATCTCTTTTATTAAAAAGGTTGGAGCCGCCCTACACCGCGTTTCTGGTGATCCTCGCTCGCGTCAGTACTTGGTTAAATTTCTCTAACCATCCAAAGGGGCAATTGTTCGAGCATCATGAGCACGTTGCCCTTTTGGAAGATCTTACATGAAATCTTTTATTTTATACTAACCATCCAAAGGGGCAATTGTTCGAGCATCATGAGCACGTTGCCCTTTTGGAAGATCTTACATGAAATCTTTTATTTTATAAAAAATGCTATTATAGTACATAGGTATTCAGTAGTACTCACCAGTTCTCCATAGCAAGGTGCAGATCCCCACACAATCGTGGTTTCATCCGCAGCCACTACAACACTCGTCTGGGCACAACCAATGCTTCTAACGTTCCAGCCCGATAGATCATGGAATGGTTTGGGGTACATGTTGGCCTCGCCTGTCTTCTTTGTCACACCAAACAAGAAGGTTTGACCTGAAGAAAAAATAAATTGTATTTGTTGTTCTTTCTCTAACCATCCAAAGGGGCAATTGTTCGAGCATCATGAGCACGTTGCCCTTTTGGAAGATCTTACATGAAATCTTTTATTTTATGAAAATGCTATCATGAGCACGTTGCCCTTTTGGAAGATCTTACATGAAATCTTTTATTTTATAAAAAATGCTATTATAGTACATAGGTATTCAGTAGTACTCACCAGTTCTCCATAGCAAGGTGCAGATCCCCACACAATCGTGGTTTCATCCGCAGCCACTACAACACTCGTCTGGGCACAACCAATGCTTCTAACGTTCCAGCCCGATAGATCATGGAATGGTTTGGGGTACATGTTAGCCTCGCCTGTCTTCTTTGTCACACCAAACAAGAAGGTTTGACCTGAAGAAAAAATAAATTTTATTTGTTGTTGTTTACAGTTGCAAAAGAATTAGCTATTAGGACATTTTCCTAAAATAAATAATAACAATAAAAAACTGTATTGACCTGGTATATTTTTTAGGAGATTTAAGTAAGTAATTGAGGAAACAGTAACTGCGACTTAAGGTCTCGTCTCATGTCCCGAAATCGAGAATTAGCTATTAGGACATTTTCCTAAAATAAATAATAACAATAAAAAACTGTATTGACCTGGTATATTTTTTAGGAGATTTAAGTAATAGAGGAAACAGTAACTGCTACTTAAGGTCTCGTCTCATGTCCCGAAATCGGAGAAAAGGAAGACAGGACAGGAGAAAGCCAGCCGTTCCGAGAACGAACCTTCTCTGTTTAGTTTAAACAAAACTGTAACGAATGCTTGTAACGAACGAACAAAACAAAACTGTAACATGACGCTACAAAAAATTTCATGTTTCTCGTGGGACTCAAACCCCAGTCCTCCAGATTACCTTGTCTACCGTGAGCTACTGGGGCTGTTATTCTAACTATTCATCTTTCAAAATCGTCAACACACTCGTCGTATTTCCATTAATTCTAATTAGAAGGTAGAGCCTACCTACTAGACGAGGAGGAAGTTAAAAATTAGGGCCCTGAAGTAATGTCCAAAACATCTAATTACCAGGACCCTAATGGGAAGAGGGAGAAAAAAACAAATAAAGAAAAGTATGTAGGGTCATTTAAAACTCACCTAAATCATTGATAGCAAACGTGTAGGTAGCGCCACAGTAGACAGCTTTGACTCCGCGATTCTGCGAGTCAAAGAACTTGATCAGACGAGGTAGGAGTTCATCCTTGTTATCTGCATGGCCCAGACGACCGTACGCTCCGTAACCCCAGGAGAAGGCTCGCTTCTGAGAGTCCAGAGCAACCTGCAGGGAAACAAGTTTGGTATTGATTTAAATGATCGAATTTAAGTTTTTTTTTTTTGCCAGCCTAGTTAGCTTGGTTGGTGGCGCGTCTGCCTTGTAAGCGCTGGGCCGCGGGTTCGATTCCCGCCCGGGGCGGATTTTATCCTGATGGGATAATGTTCGTTCTCGGAACGGCTGGCTTTCCTCCTATCCTGTCTTCCTTCTTTCTTCGATTTCGGGACGATAAGACCCTACAGCTACAGTTCCCTCTGTCAAACCTCTTTTAAGAAAAAGGATTTTTTTTTCTAAGAGGTTTGATAGAAGGAACTGTAAGTGTCTAGCTGGGGGACATTAAACAGGGAGTAGACCAGCTTAGTCTGGCTGGGGGACTATAAACAGCGAGTATACCAGCCTGAATTTCCTTTGCTAAAGAAATAGCAATGGTTGAGTGCGAAGGGCATCCCCTCGTAAAATTATGTAGCCAAAACCAAATGTCAGCCCAAAAGCGATCACCTTAGGGGAGGGCTGACGAAAAACGCCGACCCCGCCTGTACACGGAAAAAGGCGAAGAAAAAGAAGAAGATAGAAGGAACTGTAACTGTAGGTCCTTATTGCCTTGAAAGCAAAGAGCGATGGAAGAAAGGATAGAAAGCCAGCCATTAGGATTAAGAGAACGAACCTTATTCTTTTAAGGATAAAATCCACCCCGGCGGCGGGCATCGAACCCGCAACCTAAGCGCTTACAAGGCAGATGCGCTACGCAAACAAGTAGCTAACTAGACGTAAAGGACATTATCATAAATTAATTTGAACACACTGTATAAATTTTATCAAGAATATAAGATAGCCCAGCAGTGGCCGTAGCGTGTAATGATACCGCATATAACCGCAAAAGTTCACTCTAATGCCCATAAATATTAATGGCATGTACTGTGATGGGACTTGGTAGACCTGTGCATGAGCCCTACAACGCCCTACACTTGAATTTAGGCCACGCTACGCCACTGCAGCCTAGGTAGCTTGAAAGGTACTCTTGCCATAGGCCAGCCACTCACACTCAGACTGTCTGTCAGACTGTTGTCTCACAGACCTAGGCTGGTTGGTCTGTCAGACTGTCTGGTCTAGTCTTAACGTTTATAGTTGGTCTTTAAGAAACGCCACTATTACAATACTTACAGTTACAGAACACTGACTCTCAACCTGGAGGTGCTGGGCTCACATCCCAGGCAGAGCAGAAATTCTGTTCTTTGATAGGTATGAATGTAAAAGAATATGCTTTGAAGTAATGTGAAAGTGGTTCCAAGGTACTATCTAATAAAAAAAAAAACACCACAATTATAATAGTTACTTACAGTATGATTCGGTCCACATGAGAAGTCCACTATATCGGTGACCTCAACCACTTTAGGATGGTTATCCTTGCCCTTCTCAATGTATCCCTTGATAGCAACCGGAGCTCTCTCACAGTTGTACATCACCTTGCCGGCAGTCTGGATGTATTCTCCGGTGGCACCCAGACCTGGGAGAAGAAAGGGGGGAATAAAGGTTTACCTATGGAGTTCAGAAGTAAAAAAAAGTTGGGGAGTAAAAATTATCACTTAACAAATTATATGGTATCCTTTAAGACAAAACTTTATCATAGGTACCAATTTTTTAACAATAGGTACCTACAAGTAGGTCAGCACTTACATATTTTTGAGGTCTTTGGCTGGGCCAAGAGTTCCCATTTAAAATATTTGGGCCCAAACTGACCTCTCTAATATTTAATTGTTTAGAACTTTATATGATCCTTCTTTAAATAGACTATCCAATGAACTTAAGTGAAATTACTTGCAAAGAGCGATGGAAGAAAGGATAGAAAGCCAGCCACTAGGATTAGGAGAACGAACCTTATTTCTTTAGGATAAAATCCACCCCGGGCGGGCATCGAACCCGCAACCTAGCTCTTACAAGGCAGATGCGCTACCAAACCAAGCTAACTAGACTGGGGGTAAAGACATTTTATAAATAAATATTTGAACACACTGTAATAAATTTATAAATATAGTCAGCCTAGCAGTGGCGTAGCGTGTACACGAAAGTTTCAGGTTTCAGTTTCAAAACTCAGATCCAAAACCTTAGAGCGTTTCAAAACTTGGGATCCAAAGCCCTGAAAAGTTTCATTTTTACTTTCCTTATCCTATAGGAAGGGAAGTAATGTAATCGGGTCAAATTTTCGATGGTCAGTTTTTAGTGCCAAACACGTTTTGAGGTCCCTAGAGCCTAAATCCGAAGTTTCAGCCATTGGTCCGTGTGTGTGTCTGTGTGTCTGTCTGTAAACAAAATATCTCGAGAACGGTAAGAGCTAGAGACTTGAAATTTGGTATGTAGCTGTCAAATGTGACAAGGATGCGACACGAAACTTTTGGTTAAGACCGGTGTAACGCTTGGCGGCATTTTACTGCTTTTTGGCGGTTTTCGGTGTAATTTAACAATATCTCGGGAACGGTACAAGCTAGAGACTTGAAATTTGGTATGTAGTTCACAAATGTGACAAGGATGCGACACAAAACGTTTGGTTGAGATGGTTGCTGCGCTTGGCGGTATTTTGACCGCTTTTGGACAGATTTCGACCGTTTTTTGGCGGTTTTCAGCTATACTGACTAAACTGTTAGAGACATTGTAAAAGTTACTATAGAACATAAAAATAAGCATCATTCAATAGGATAAGGAAAGTCGTGTGATGTTCACACCAGATTTTTTTGGAGGGATATCACTATTTTTGTTGTACAAGTACATAGACAGTTAGGAAAATAAATTAAACAAATTTTTAAATAGGTACCTACGTAGTTGCTTCAAAAGTAAGTAGGTATATTCAGTATTTAGGTAGGTATGTACCATTAAGAGTCCCGCGGCCTAGCGCTTACAAGGCAGACGCACTACCAACTAAGCTAACACTAGGCTGGCTAAGCCTGGAGTTTACTACATAGAATAGATAGAAGAGATAGGGAAAAGGGGAAGAGAAGAGATAATAAGAGAATACTATTGAAGAGATATGGAGAAGAAAGAAGAGGAAAAAGAGAAGAGTGTATAAGAATTAGGAATAAGTACGAATGGGGTTAGAAAAAAATTACATCTGACAAGAAGTGACCAGTAGCCAAATGGACAGCAGAAAAGTGCATCACCCATTATCAGCCTTGCCTTATAGCTGGTTTTTTTTCTACTCACTGAGCCAGCCTAGTTAGCTTGGTTGGTGGCGCGTCTGCCTTGTAAGCGCTGCGGGTTCGATTCCCGCCCGGGGCGGATTTTATCCTGATGGGATAATGTTCGTTCTCGGAACGGCTGGCTTTCGTCCTACGGCATAAATTAAGTTAAGGTTCAGCCAGCCTAGCTAGCTTAGTTGGTAGTGCGTCTGCCTTGTAAGCGCTAGGCCACTGGGCTCGATTCCCGCCCGAGGCGGATTTTATCCTGATGGGATAATGTTCGTTCTCGGAACGGCTGGCTTTCTCCTATCCTTCGATTCCCGCCCGGGGCGGATTTTATCCTGATGGGATAATGTTCGTTCTCGGAACGGCTGGCTTTCGTCCCGGGTTCGATTCCCGCCCGGGGCGGATTTTATCCTGATGGGATAATGTTCGTTCTCGGAACGGCTGGCTTTCGTCCTACGGCATAAATTAAGTTAAGGTTCAGCCAGCCTAGCTAGCTTAGTTGGTAGTGCGTCTGCCTTGTAAGCGCTAGGCCACTGGGCTCGATTCCCGGGGCGGATTTATCCTGATGGGATAATGTTCGTTCTCGGAACGGCTGGCTTTCCTCCTATCCTGTCTTCCTTCTTTCTTCGATTTCGGGACGATAAGACCCTACAGCTACAGTTCCCTCTGTCAAACCTCTTTTAAGAAAAAGGATTTTTTTTTCTAAGAGGTTTGATAGAAGGAACTGTAAGTGTCTAGCTGGGGGACATTAAACAGGGAGTAGACCAGCTTAGTCTGGCTGGGGGACTATAAACAGCGAGTATACCAGCCTGAATTTCCTTTGCTAAAGAAATAGCAATGGTTGAGTGCGAAGGGCATCCCCTCGTAAAATTATGTAGCCAAAACCAAATGTCAGCCCAAAAGCGATCACCTTAGGGGAGGGCTGACGAAAAACGCCGACCCCGCCTGTACACGGAAAAAGGCGAAGAAAAAGAAGAAGATAGAAGGAACTGTAACTGCTAAGGTCTTATTGCCTTGAAAGCAAAGAGCGATGGAAGAAAGGATAGAAAGCCAGCCATTAGGATTAGGAGAACGAACCTTATTTCTTTAGGATAAAATCCACCCCGGGCGGGCATCGAACCCGCAACCTAGCGCTTACAAGGCAGATGCGCTACCAACCAAGCTAACTAGACTGGCGGTAAAGACATTTTATAAATAAATGTTTGAACACACTGTAAAAAATTTATAAATATAGTCAGCCTAGGTAGCTTGAAAGGTACTCTTGCCATAGGCCAGCCATTCACACTCAGACTGTCTGGCAGACCGTTGTCTCACAGACCTAGGCCGGTTGGTCTGTCAGACTGTCTAGTCTAGTCTTAACGTTTATAGTTGGTCTTTAAGAAACGCCACCATTACAATACTTACAGAGCACTGACTCTCAACCTGGAGGTGCTGCGCTCACATCCCAGGCAGAGCAGAAATTCTGTTCTTGGATAGGTATGAATGTAAAAGAATATGCTTTAAAGTAATGTGAAAGTGGTTCCAAGGTACTATCTAAAAAAAAAAAAAAAAACACAATTATAATAGTTACAGTATGATTCGGTCCACATGAGAAGTCCACTATATCAGTGACCTCAACCACTTTAGGATGGTTATCCTTGCCCTTCTCAATGTATCCCTTGATAGCGACTGGAGCTCTCTCACAGTTGTACATCACCTTGCCGGCAGTCTGGATGTATTCTCCGGTGGCACCCAGACCTACGAAAAAAAAGAAAAAAAAAAATACCTAGGCTACGTGGAAGAGTGGGATCAGGGCATTTGGCCACAACTATTGCATACTTGGCTAATTACCTACCTTAATTAGTTAAAAGTTCATTAATGCATTTTACGATTTCATAAAGTTAAAAATTCCATTTCGTTGGCTTTTGTGCCAATATTTGTTGCCAAAATAACGTCACACTTACTCATCTCATACCTAATATACCTATAAAATACATGGTGTATTGGCCTGGAAATTTATATTCTTCTGGATGATGTTTTATTTTTGTACGTACTGGTACAGCCAGCATCACCCCTTTTAGACAGGAACAAAGAGAGAAGGAAGACAAGCCAGCCGTTCCGAGGACGAACATTATCCATTCAGGATAAAATCCACCCCGGGCGGGAAGCAAATCCGCGGCATAGCGTTTACAAGGCAGACGCGCTACCAACCAAGCTAACTAGGCTGGCAACTTCCTGTTCTAGAAGCCATAGATTATGAACATAATTATGCAATATCTCCAGGAACAGCACTTGAACATAAGAGTTACCTAAGAAAAGTACTCACTTGGGCCTTACAAGCAAACAGGGACCAAGATACGAGCAGTATCAAAAGAATAGATTTTGACTCCATAATTTCTATTCAGGCAAAGCAAACTTAATAAATAAAATAATAAGATTTAAAACTAAATATGTGTATTCTAAATGGTACTAAAAAAAGACTCAAAACACTACAAACTATATGAGACCACCACCAAGATACTACACCGGTCGTTTGAACACTGTTCAGGGTTCATTCAAATTTCCAAGTGAGGGGATTGATTAGGTAAATATACATACTTGACATTATATTTATCAAGTTGAGAGCACTTGAGGCACTCAACCCTAGACAGTGCGGTAGTTTTTACCTATAATAATGTGCAAATAATGTTAGAGAGAGTGGAAATTTACACCATGCTAATTTTGCACACTTCCTCAAATAATTATGTAATATGAAGTGAACGTAAAGGTGCCTACTGCCTGTACATGGAGTGAGGGGATTGATTAGGTAAATATACATACTTGACATTATATTTATCAAGTTGAGAGCACTTGAGGCACTCAACCCTAGACAGTGCTGTAGTTTTTACCTATAATAATGTGCAAATAATGTTAGAGAGAGTGGAAATTTACACCATGCTAAATTTGCACACTTCCTCAAATAATTATGTAATATGAAGTGAACGTAAAGGTGCCATAAATACATACGAGTCCTTAAGTCCAAATATACTGAAGTTCTAAAGCCAGCCACTCAATATCAGGTAAACCTGACAGGTACGCCTGTCAGGCTAACAAACGGACCTATTCAGGCGTAACTGTCAGATCTACCTGATATTAGGTGGTCGGCTTAATGAGTTTAAACTCGGTTCAACTCTTGGATTAAGCAATCTAATGATTGGCTAAAATTATTGTATTTTGTATATATAAAAAAAAACAACAACACACGAATAATATCAGACAGAAGCAATACGACAGATACCAACAGGAAGTTGTTCAAAAATCATTAATAAACTAATATTTTATGCATTATATCCTGATAATATCCTGTCTTCCTTCTTTCTTCGATTTCGGGACGATAAGACCCTAGCAGTTACAGTTCCCTCTGTCAAACCTCTTTAGGAAGTCGGCTTAATGATATTAAACTCGGTTCAACTCTTGGATTAAGCAATCTAATGATTGGCTAAAATTATCGTATTTTGTATTAAAAAAAAAAAAAAACACACGAATAATATCAGACAGAAGCAATACGACAGATACCAACAGGAAGTTGTTCAAAAAACAATAATAAACTAATATTTTATGCATTAGATCCTGATAAAGGTAATTGCTCCTTACGTGTGACCTTAGATCGTTTAAGTAAAAGTAAATACTTCAAAGTGTTCAATTTATATTGTGAATTAATAGAATGTTTACATAATTATTCATCTAAACCAATTAAGGCTAAAAAACAGAGGGGAAAATGAAAAACCCGGGTTTATTCTTAGAAAATCTTAAATAGTATTTGTATTTCTTGTGAATCGGAATTAAGATCTAGCGAAAAAAATGAGATACACAGAGAAAAAAAATCAGGTGTTCTAAAAATAAAAAATTAACCTAAACAAGTACACTGAGTAAAATAAATAAACGAGTACCAATTCAGACAGCTGTCAAAATTATCTGATTTGGATCAAATTTGAATCTTCTTGTGTCGAAAACGCACATTTAAACGCTACAAACGGGATAAATGGAATACTGAAAATACATGCTGAGGTGTCTAAGATTTTGTTCAAAACGGTTGACCTAAACCAATAGACTGATCTTCAAACATAATTTATAAAAATCAGGTGTTCTAAAAATAAAAAATTAACCTAAACAAGTACACTGAGTAAAATAAATAAACGAGTACCAATTCAGACAGCTGTCGAAATTATCTGATTTGGATCAAATTTGAATCTTCTTGTGTCGAAAACGCACATTTAAACGCTACAAACGGAATAAATGGAATACTGAAAATACATGCAGAGGTGTCTAAGATTTTGTTCAAAACGGTTGACCTAAACCAATAGACTGATCTTCAAACATAATTTACTCTAAATTTTTAATAACAAAGTTAAACGTCACCATATTCGCAGAATACACGAGTATAAAGAATAGGAAATACATTGTTTATCCAGCCAGATACCAGAATGAGACTGAAAAGTTCCTTCACTTCAGTAGTATAAGCAAGACTTTATCATCCAAAGAGACTGGACAAACAATATTACTGTGGACAACACAGTAAGATTTGAGCGATCTCTGTTTCTTCCTTTCTTTTATCCATCATTTTACGAGTATCTAACACACTTGTACACTTAACAAATTATATGGTATCCTTTAAGACAAAACTTTATCATAGGTACCAATTTTTTAACAATAGGTACCTACAAGTAGGTCAGCACATACATATTTTTGAGGCCTTTGGCTGGTTCAAGAGTTTGCATTTAAAATATTTGGGCCCAAACTGACCTCTTTAATATTTAATTGTTTAGAACTTTATATGATCCTTCTTTAAATAGACTATCCAATGAACCCAAGTGAAATTACTCAACATTATCACACTTCAGATATAGCTCTTACCCAGTTGACCATATTCTGGCAGTCCAAATGAGTACAAGACTCCTTTGATGTTGAGGATCATGCTGAAATCTCCTCCACAGCCAATTTTCACAATGGGAGGTCCCGAGTATTTGATGCGGGTGGGGGTAAGTACGGTGGCCTGTTTACTCTTGATGACTGAAAAGTTCCTTCACTTCAGTAGTATAAGCAAGACTTTATCATCCAAAGAGACTGGACAAACAATATTACTGTGGACAACACAGTAAAATTTGAGCGATCTCTGTTTCTTCCTTTCTTTTGTTCATCATTTTACGAGTATCTAACACACTTGTACTTGTCTTACCATCTTTCTGGTTGTTATTAGCGAGTTTTTGCAGCCAAAATTAGCTTCCCGTTAATTATACTTTATCATCCAAAGAGACTGGACAAACAATATTACTGTGGACAACACAGTAAAATTTGAGCGATCTCTGTTTCTTCCTTTCTTTTGTCCATCATTTTAAGAGTATCTAACACACTTGTACTTGTCTTACCATCTTTCTGGTTGTTATTAGCGAGTTTTTGCAGGCAAAATTAGCTTCCCGTTAACTGATTAACGTTATTTGACGAAAATTTGTTTCTGCGTATAAGCAGAAACGCGTTTTTCAATTATCGCTACCACACTGACCAAATTGGTTGTCACCACAAGCATACACATGCCCACGTTCTGGAATAGAACACAAGGAAATATTGGTCAAAAAAAAGTGTCAGATAAGGTAGTAAGGGTTAACTGATCCAATACAATATAAGTGCTTACTCTAGTTAACTGATTAACGTTATTTGACGAAAATTTGTTTCTGCGTATGTGCAGAAACGCGTTTTTCAATTATCGTCACGTAAGTTAGCAGTGCAAAAACTCTTTATTCTCGCTCAAATATTGTCCTCGTAAAACAAAAACCCTTCCAGTGTCTACTGACATATTCATACGGGCAGTGGTATCGTATACACAAAGAAGACAGAATATTTTTACCACACTGACCAAATTGGTTGTCACCACAAGCATACACATGCCCACGTTCTGGAATAGAACACAAGGAAATATTGGTCAAAAAAAAAAAGTGTCAGATAAGGTAGTAAGGGTTAACTGATCCAATACAATATAAGTAATTAAGTACCTACTCTAGTGGTTCAATGTTTATGAAGTGGAATAGAAAAACAATAATGCTCATTGGAATAAATTAACCTAAATGAAATCAGAGAACTTTGTACGTAAGTAGAAATACAGCAATAGGATAGGTAAGGTACCTTTTTTTAAGTAGTCTCTCCATCCACCCCTGGTGGGCGATTGAAAGGGGGCACCTGCCGACTTTCGTCTTAATCCCCCAGGTAAGGTATCTACCAATCCAAATTGTTATTCAATATAGGAGAAATCAAAACTGATTCATTAGGAGAAATTTTTGGAGAAAAAGTCGACTATGCCTGTCAAAAACAGACTTTTAGACAGGTATTTAGTGGTTCAATGAACAGTAAAACTTGTATAAATGGCTTCAAAGGTCTGAACAAGCTCCTAACTAAATAGGTAAGGAAATGTTTGTTAGGTTTTAAACATCCTTGCCAAATTTCAACAAAATTGAGTGTGAAAAGTATTAAAAAAAAAAATCCCAACCTGGCCCTGAAGGAAATTCCTACCCTGCTGAAAATAAAATATAAACCTCCTGCACATGTGCTTCTCACCTGTTAAGAAAAGAGTATGGTTTTTGCCTACTGCTGCATTGACCACAACCAGGTTTTTCAGCTCTTCAGGCTCAAAGGGTTGATCTCTACGTTCAGTATTCCCAGTTCCAAGTTGCCCTTTCTCATTACGTCCTGGAAAACAAACAAAAATTTGAAATACTCAGTAATATGAACAAGTAGTACTCCCAAAGTTTCATGAACAAAAACTATGATGAATTAGCTACAGCTATAAGTTATCAACAGTTGTAGTCATAATTTTAGTGGGTAATTGGATATCATTGGATCAGCAATTAAGACACGAGTAACATTATCCTGGCTGAAAGGTAAGTCCACATCTTACTGAACAAATTCTTAAACCAAGAAAATAATGTTTCAAAGATATAAAACAAGGACCTTTTATTCCATAATATTTAATACAGACTAGGAACACTCCTTAAGCAAGTATCTTCCCTCTTATAAAAGGATTTTTGTAATGTCCCATTGACGCGCCTTATGCACAACTACCACAAGTAGTACTCCCAAAGTTTCATGAACAAAAACTATGATGAATTAGCTACAGCTATGAGTTATCAACAGTTGTCGTCATAATTTTAGTGGGTAATTGGATATCATTGGATCAGCAATTAAGAGACCAGTAACATTATCCTGGCTGAAAGGTAACTCCACATCTTACTGAACAAATTCTTTAACCAAGAAAATAATGTTTCAAATATATAAAACAAGGACCTTTTATTCCATAATATTTAATACACCTCATACTTACCAAAAGTAAAACATTTGTTGTCTTCAGTAATGACAACATTGTGTGCAGAGCATGATGAGCTTACAGCAACTTTTACTCTTGACTCATACAAGGGTCCAAATATGTGTGGCTCGTACAGATTCCTACCCACATTTGCTTTACCATTTACAGGAACTTGTTTGCGGCCATTTAGATCCCAATTCATACCTCCCATCAGTAGCAACTGGCCGGCTAGCTCTGGACCTTTGATTTTCTGAAAATTATAAACATAATTATGGTTATGGTGTCTAGGTGTAAAGAAACAAGCTATATTGGAGCATTATAAGATATTCTTTTAAGAATAAGAGGGATAGGTACCCAGATATGCCTGGACCACTCGAACGGACTTCTGATTCACTCTCAGTTCAAACAAAGTCATAATATCACTTTTAGGAATGTTAGCCCTCCCAATGAAATGTGAGCCATTTAAAATGGATCTTGAATGTGAAAAATATGTAAAGCTCTAGAACTGCTCTTGCTCCAGGGAAATCAAAGTTAGTTCCCCAGAATGGATTGTACACAGACAAAGCAACCTATCATAAATTGTGTAACCTGATTACTCAACTCACCAGGTTAGAATCTTCATCATCCGAGTAGTGCTCGGCTTCATTATCCGAGGCTTTCTCCTCCTCTCCACTGGATGGTTGCTCTTCAAAATCACTCTCCTCTTCTTCTTCCTGCTTCTTCTTCTTTCCATTCTTTGAGTTCTTTGGCTTCTTTCGGGCACTCTCTACATCAGCGGGCTTTCTTTTAGAGGACATGATGGCAAGTTAAATCAGATAAATCCTAAACCAAGAAAACTTTTTGGATGAAAGGGTACGCCGGTTCTGAACAATGAGCAACTGGCCGGCTAGCTCTGGACCTTTGATTTTCTGAAAATTATAAACATAATTATGGTTATGGTGTCTAGGTGTAAAGAAACAAGGTATATTGGAGCATTATAAGACATTCTCTTAAGAATAAGAGGGATAGGTACCCCACGTATGCCTGGACCACTCGGACAACAGACTGCTGATTTACTCTCAGTTCAAACAAAGTCAAAATATTACTTTTAGGAATGTTAGCCCTCCCAATGAAATGTGAGCCATTTAAAATGGATCTTGAATGTGAAAAATATGTAAGGGTCTGGAACTGCTCTTGCTCCAAGGAAATCAAAGTTAGTTCCCCAGAATGGGTTGTACACAGACAAAGGAACCTATCATGAATTATGTAATATGTAACCTGATTACTCAACTCACCAGGTTAGAGTCTTCATCATCCGAATAGTGCTCGGCTTCATTATCCGAGGCTTTCTCCTCCTCTCCACTGGATGGTTGCTCTTCAAAATCACTCTCCTCTTCTTCTTCCTCCTTCTTCTTCTTTCCATTCTTTGAGTTCTTTGGCTTCTTTCGGGCACCCTCTACATCAGCGGACTTTCTTTTAGAGGACATGATGACAAGTTAAATCAGATAAATCCTAAACCAAGAAAACTTTTTAGATGAAGGGGTACGCCGGTTCTGAACAATGAAAATAATGTAAAATTCAAATTTCCAGATTTCGCGGGCTTCTCAAATTGACTAGAACGCGATAATCCCTTTGATGGGAGGCAATTTGAACGGAAAACACGAAAATTGAAGGTCTTGAAAGAGTGTTTCCGTGGTTTTCCCAAAAGAAAAACGCTAAACTTTAACCAAGAAGAAGTAGAGAGTGAAAGTCGAAAAGCAAAACTAGAGCAAATACTCAAGCAAATAGTCAAGAAATCAAACAAAAAAATGTTTTTTGCATAGAGCAAATACTTTTCGCTTGTTTGTTTACACTGTTTCAAAGCCATTGGAACTTCAAGGTATGTACGTCAACAGTTTTGTGCCATAACCAGGGGACTATTCCCAAAAAATTATTGCACTTCGTAAAGGCCCGTTCCCACTTATCGTGAGTTCCATCCGATTTTTTTCCCCGAATGTCCTGTAGGCAAAACAATGAAATAATGTAAAATTCAAATTTCCAGATTTCGCGGGCTTCTCAAATTGACTAGAACGCGATAATCCCTTTGATGGGAGGCAGTTTGAACGGAAAACACGAAAATTGAAGGTCCTGAAAGAGTGTTTTCGTGGTTTTCCCAGAAGAAAAACGCTAAACTTTAACCAAGAAGAAGTAGAGAGTGAAAGTCGAAAAGCAAAACTAGAGCAAATACTCAAGCAAATAGTCAAGAAATCAAACAAAAAAAATGTTTTTTGCATGGAGCAAATACTTTTCGCTTGTTTGTTTACACTGTTTCAAAGCCATTGGAACTTCAAGGTATGTACGTCAACAGTTTTGTGCCGAAACCAGGGGACTATTCCAAAAAAATTATTGCACTTCGTAAAGGCCCGTTCCCACTTATCGTGAGTTCCATCTGATTTTTTTTTCCCGAATGTCCTGTAGGCAATGCGTCGCTTGTTTGTTTACACTGTTTCAAAGCCATTGGAACTTCAAGGTATGTACGTCAACAGTTTTGTGCCATAACCAGGGGACTATTCCAAAAAAATTATTGCACTTCGTAAAGGCCCATTCCCACTTATCGTGAGTTCCATCCGATTTTTTTTCCCGAATGTCCTGTAGGCAATACAAATCAAATGAGAGTGTTCTCACTACACAAGACGCATTTTTTCCCGAACGAGAAGTTGGATTGGGCCTCGCGAAATGGGAAGTTTTTCATGGAATCAAGCCCTGCTCAACTGCGCATACCTTTCTGTGATTTCGGTTCGAGTGCTTTGAAAAAAAATATCATTTCCGTAGTTCCCGTCCTCCATCTTTCTTTCTTTTTTGTAAACAAAACAAAAATCCAATCGGCCATTTTTGTTGTGCTGTCTCTTCAGGCAGAAAAATGAGGTAAGTTTCGTCAATTTCTCTCTAATTTTTATTTAAAATTATTAAATTTATAAATCATTATTCCTTCTAAATTACCTACCCGTCATGTTCTCTGTCGATTCAACATCCCAAAAGATTTTTCTCCACTCTCCCTCACTTCTTGTCACTATCCTCACCCCTTGTACTCACCAACCATGTCCATGCCGTATGCCATGCCATGGAGCTAATGGCTATAGTCCTCTGGCATGGAAACCTCTACAGTGAAGTACCTAACATGTTGATAATAAGAAATATCAAGGTACTTACCCGTCATGTTCTCTGTCGATTCAACATCCCAAAAGATTTTTCTCCACTCTCCCTCACTTCTTGTCACTATCCTCACCCCTTGTACTAATACTAACCATGTCCATGCCGTATGCCATGCCATGGAGCTAATGGCTTAGCTCTGGCATGGAAACCTCTACAGTGAAGTACCTAACATGTTGATAATAAGAAATATCAAGGTACTTACCCCCCTAAAACCTCTGAAGTATTCCATATCCCATTGCATAACCATTCGTAATCAAAGGGATTACCTTGGTTAGATCTGAAGTCTAGCTGATGCTCTGTCATTTTAAGCCTATTGCAGTACCTTCCTCCTCTTGTAGACTATATAAAATGGTTCTGCTGTTCTCTCCCTAGTTCTTGCTTAACATCCATGATTCCACTGCCTTTGCTTAACAATTAATGCTTAGCTCTTGAAGTGATTGTAATGACTAGCTACTTTCACAGTCAGGTTCAAACTCGGTTAACTTTGAACTTAATCCTGAAAGTTTCAAATTCAATCAGTCTGATTGCTTCATCCAAGAGTTATACAGCTTATACTTAAATTATGTGGTATTTAAGTATTCCATATCCCATTGCATAACCATTCGTAATCAAAGGGATTACCTTGGTTAGATCTGAAGTCTAGCTGATGCTCTGTCATTTTACTTAAGCCTATTGCAGTACCTTCCTCCTCTTGTAGACTATATAGAATGGTTCTGCTGTTCTCTCCCTAGGTCTTGCTTAACATCCATGATTCCACTGCCTTTGCTTAACAATTAATGCTTAGCTCTTGAAGTGATAGTAATGACTAGCTACTTTCACAGTCAGGTTCAAACTCAGTTAACTTTGAACTTTTGATTAAGCAACCTTCTTGCCTGAAAGTTTCAAATTCAATCAGTCTGATTGCTTCATCCAAGAGCTATACAGCTTATACTTAAATTATGTGGTATTTAGATCAGAAAGGAAACAGTATTTAGTAGGAATTAATACCCACATTTGGTATGAAGAGTCTCATGTTAACATGTATTTTATGAAAGTAACAATGTTGAAAATCATTTTAATTTTGTACTTTTCTGTTTCAGTTCCCTCAAGCTGCAGAAGAGGCTTGCAGCCTCTGTAATGAGATGTGGTAAAAAGAAAGTATGGCTTGACCCTAATGAAATCAATGAAATAGCCATCACCAACTCTAGTAAGTTCATTATACAATAATTGTAGCCAAAACCACATGCTAGTCCAAAGCAATCACCCAGTGGTAAAAAGAAAGTATGGCTTGACCCTAATGAAATCAATGAAATAGCCATCACCAACTCTAGTAAGTTCATTATACAATAATTGTAACCAAAACCACATGTTAGTCCAAAGCAATCACCCTAGTTAGGACTGATTGAGAGGCTGACAACCCTGTCTATACATGGGAAAAGGTGAAGAAGGATAAAAGGAGAAGACTAGCTATGGCTATTTCAAATAGAAGTTTACTAGGTTCAAACTCCTTGTATCTCTTGCTTTGGTAATTCTGGTTGTCTAATGGTTTTTATCTTGAGTGAGATCTCTTCATACCATGTAAGGGTTAATTTATGGAATATCATCCCTATATGTAGATACCTTTGTTAATTCAAATATCTAATTCAGTTAAACTTTGTTAATTTCAGGACAAAACATCAGAAAATTGATCAAAGATGGTTTGATCATCAAGAAACCAGTAGCAGTTCACTCCAGAGCCCGCACACGCAAAAACAAAGAGGCCAGACGTAAAGGTCGTCACTGTGGTTTTGGTAAAAGGAAGGGTACTGCCAATGCTCGTATGCCACAGAAAATACTCTGGGTGAATCGGATGAGAGTTCTCAGGAGACTTCTAAAGAAATACAGACAAGCCAAGAAAATTGACAAACATTTGTACCACCAACTGTACATGAAGGCAAAGG
Organism: Diaphorina citri; assembly: GCF_000475195.1. Lineage (NCBI taxonomy): Eukaryota > Metazoa > Arthropoda > Insecta > Hemiptera > Psyllidae > Diaphorina > Diaphorina citri. Next base: position 326,798 of record NW_007377522.1, on the reverse strand, counting down.
GTAAGATAAATTAATGTTGTTGATTGTAAACATAATGAAACTCTTTTTCTTTTTAGTCCGTCCTTTATTATTACAATAGTAATAAAAAGGTATAAGGGACAGACTATTGTTTGTTGTGACAACCTATAAACTCAAAGCAAGAAAGTTGTAGATAACACTTCAGTTGTTATTTTAAGACTGGTTTTAGTGTCACCTGTGTTAAGCTACGCCAAGCAAGGCCAATAAATGGATGGGTGACTTAAACATTATATTGGGAATAAAGGGAGAACGGGCTCTGGTCTTGATTTGAAAAATCAAATCAAGAAAACTGAATAAACTGAATATTAAACAAATTAGGTACCTACTGATTTTCTCTAATCACAATCTAATAAACTATGGGCTAAAAGGATGGACCCAGCTTGTTTCTGGGGTAATCTTAGTGTCACCTGTGTTAAGCTACGCCAAGCAAGGCCAATAAATGGATGGGTGACTTAAACATTATATTGGGAATAAAGGGAGAACGGACTCTGGTCTTGATTTGAAAAATCAAATCAAGAAAACTGAATAAACTGAATATTAAACAAATTAGGTAGGTACATAGGTACCTACTGATTTTCTCTAATCACAATCTAATAAACTATGGGCTAAAAGGATGGACCCAGCTTGTTTCTGGGGTAATCATATTCTTAAGGTTACACTTTGTATGAATGAATTTGAACAGGTGAGATACATCTGGGGCTTAACTTTGACAAGAAGAAAATCTAGAACGTTGCAACAGACATTTTATGATAAAGAGGTATTGCTTAAATGGCAGAGTGGTAATCATTTGGATTCCATGCTCTAGCTTCCTTGACTGATTTTCCTTTTGTATTGTGTAATTTCCAGGTAATGTTTTCAAGAACAAGAGAGTATTGATGGAGTTCATCCACAAGAAGAAGGCTGAGAAGTCTCGTGCTAAATTGTTGAGGTAAGAAAAAAAGGAGGGTCTTATTATCTGTTGGTATTAGGCCAAACTTTGGCTTGGTGACCTACCTTTTAACTAACAAAGGGGTGATTCAGTCTGGTTACCTCACTTGCTACGCAAAACAGCCTGAATTTGATTTAGCCAAAAAAGCTCTGAATCTAAGTTTTTTTTTGTGGTGCATTTTTGTTGACCCAACACCTAAAGTCGTTTTATGAGATGAATATGACAAGATACAGACCTCCAAGTTTTTGTAGATGTTTCACCACTCTGGAATTGATACCCCCATCTTTTTCTCCTTCCTTCACACATTAATTTCTCAATTTGTTTTATTTCACAGTGATCAAGCTGAGGCCCGTAGACAGAAAGTCAAGGAGGCAAAGAAGAGACGTGAAGAAAGAATCCAGATGAAGAGACAAGAACTGTTGGCATCTTATGCTCGTGAAGATGAGAAAGCAGCACAGAAGAAGTAAACTGTCACTTATATTGTACCATATAAATAATAATAAAGAAAATTGTTTTCCAAAACATACCAGATTTATTTTTTCCCATCAGGGCTATCAAAAAGGTTTATCCTCTGATTGGTCAATAGAATTATCTAGTAGACTAACTTGTAGACAAGTTTTAATTGGGCTTTGAGGTACGTACCAGAGATTTGGGGTATACATTTTCTAGTGTCTAGACTAGTCTAGAGGCTCCCACTATGATACCAAGGTGTGGTCGATTAAGTTGCTGGAATTCTAACATGGTCCTCACAAGACAGTACGCCCAGAAACAACTAGCATTTGTCTATCAGCCATCCATTCAGAAACCTAACATGGAAAATGTTTCAGTAAAAAGTTGGGTACTTCAGTGTGCCATGGCGCCACACGCCAGTGGATCATTCAATTATTCAACACTAGCTCTGACTGCTCTGATAGGTTGAATTTTGATTGAAGGCCAGCCTCTTACTGAGGGACTAAAGCAAAGAACCAATATGGGCCATCACCAATTGATTGAAACTAAATTCACTACCTACAACAGGTGGATACTCCAACTGACTCATGTAAAGCTGGCCTTTCATACTTTCAGGCCTTGGTGAAAAAGAGTCTGACCTAACATGGAAGAAAGTCTGAAAGACTTAGGTAGAAAGCTTTTTCTGTCACACATGGTCAGACAGTTTGAGAGTGAGTGGCCACAGCATAACACTGAAGTTGACCATCATTGAAATATTGAAAACCTGCTTCATATTCCTGGGTACCTACTTAAGAAGTTGCTGTCAGCCATGTGAGGTGAAAAAAAAAATATGGGCCATCACCAATTGATTGAAACTAAATTCACTACCTACAACAGGTGGATACTCCAACTGACTCATGTAAAGCTGGCCTTTCATGCTTTCAGGCCTTGGTGAAAAAGAGTATGACCTAACATGTAAGAAAGTCTGAAAGACTTTCTTACATGTCAGACAGTCAGCGTGAGTGGCCAGTGGCCACAGCATAACACTTAAGTTGACCATCATTGAAATATTGAAAACCTACTTCATATTCCTGGGTACCTACTTAAGAAGTTGCTGTCAGCCATGTGAGGTGAAAAGAAAATGAACAAGACGAAAACTTTGTAATAAATAATGATTGACCATTTTATTGAGTCCTTTACAAGTTCATGAGGCACCTGAGAGCTACATTTCCGTAATTGGAAGATGTGCCCAAATTACACAATGGTTTTTGTTCCTCTTTTTTCTTTCCGTTGATAGGTAACAAAAATAATTACAATTAAATATTTTACATTGAGAGCTCGTATTGTAGAGCTGAAAATGGTTAAAGTTTACCAGACCTAGTTGAAGTTGAGTGACTACTAACTACTTTTCACTGGAAGCTAAAGACACTATTCCGAATTTGGTTAAAAATCCCCTCATTGTTGCCAAGGACATTTTGGATTTTTAACTGAGATACCTACAAAATGATAAGTGGGGTCTAGGTAACTACAATACCTACTGACAACCTGTTGGGCTTAGATTGGAGATGAAATGACCTAGGCAGTTAATAGGCTAACCCTTATGTAGCAAAAGAAAAGAAATGTCCTTAGAGTAGTTGACCAATCAACTACCTGAACTTGGAACTTTTTACCTACTTCATATCTTGAGTAATATTATGTACCATTTATCTATGATACAAGAGGACACAAATTTGCTTCCGCCGGGAATCGAACCCGCGTGAAGTAAAACCTTGACATATGGTAATAAAATCCCACAGACAAACACTTAAATACACAGGAATCCTTTTTTCATGAGGACACGAACCCGCGAGCTTAGGTTACCAGGGAACCGCTCAACTAGGCAGTCCTCTAACATAGGATACACAATAAGGTCCCTATTGTCTAAAGCTAAACCCAAGTGTCCAAACTGGCAATAAATATTGGGCAAGTTGGCTTCGGCAAGATGCTTTTCTGTAGAGGTTTGATAGAGGAAACTCTAACTGCTAATGCTAAGGTCTTATTGTCTCAAAAGTGAACGGAGAAGAAAGACAGAATAGGAGAAAACCAGCCGTTCTGAGAACCAACCTTATCTGCTTAGGATAAAATACGCCTCAGGTGGGAATCGAACCCGCGACCTAGTGCTTACAAGGCAGACGTGCTACCTTCCAAGCTAACTAGACTGGTTTTCTGTGTGTCTTGCGCAACATTATTGCCAGTGTATTTGGGGCACTTAATACTTGTGTTTGTGCTTATGTTTTCGCGCGGGAGGAGGGGAAGGAGACAAATGACGTGAATGTTTGAGTGAGCGGGAGGAGGGGGGAGATTTCGAGTATTTAGAGGAGGATGAGTGTCGAGGAGGGGAGGGGGAAAGGTGTTTACGTTTGTGTCGGGGAGGGGGCGGGGGAGAGGGGGTCCTAACGTGTTTCCTATCCTTGGACCTGCTGCTGTGTACGGGAGATCTGTGTTTCCTACTAGAGGGAGGGCTGAAGCTAGCACTCCTAGACCTGGAAAAACGATCATGAAAAGTTAGGCTTAATAATACACATATTGAAAATACAGGATAATTTCTACAATAATAATATCCTTCTTTATACTGCTCTAACAAGGCTAAAGACTCCTTTTACCCCACCAGTAATCAGTTACTATTATTGAGGTCGACTTCTCAAACAATGAAGTATAAAGTTCCATACCTTGTCTGGGTTTGAATGTTCTCCTACTTACCAAGTGAGCGCCTTAGCCACTAAAGTGTTTTAGGGGAAATTTCCGAAACTCAAGGATGAAGTATATTCTTCTTTGTGTTATTCCGATTCTCATAGATGTACTTCATTGATTAGGTACACTTTTGGTCCAACTACAGAACTATAACTTGAGTTTTGCGTATTTGGTTTCTATCTATCAAGATTTTATACCCACGATGATCAAAAATTTCCATTTTCCCCACGAATAAAAAGAAAAAAATCAAATTTTGAAGTTCCTCTTTGATAAATGTTCGTGAACAACCAAAGTTCATTTAAAATCATAGGAATAATTTCCAACTTCATACCTGCGTGATTTTCTAACTGGACTTCTTGAGTTGCTCCTGCTTCTGCCTCTCTTCTTATTTCGCAACCTGCAGCACACGATAAAACTATTTTTAAACATCAATCTATGTAAGCTGACCATTAAGAGATTTAGATATCATACTTTGCGGTGCTAGAATGAAGACTCCCCTGGTGAAGAATAAACATCTTAAGGGCTTCACAGTGAAGGAAAAATTATTGGGAGGGTGCAAGAGCTCCTCCAGGGGAACTCTACCACTTAAAGCCGTAAAAAAAAGGCCAGCCTGGTTAGCTTTGAAGGTTAGGGGTGTAATAGTCCTACATACTGGAGTCCGTACAGAGGAATTTCGTCAGCAAAGACCCCCATTTCAATGTAATGTAGCTTTGAAGGTAGTGCGCCAGCCTTGGAAGCGTTAGGTAGAAAAGTGGGGTTCGATTCCCGAACGAACCTTATCGTTCTCGAAACTGCTCGCTTTCCTGGAAAAACGATCATGAAAAGTTAGGCTTAATAATACACATATTGAAAATACAGGATAATTTCTACAATAATAATATCCTTCTTTACACTGCTCTAACAAGGCTAAAGTCTCCTTTTACCCCACCAGTAATGAGTTACTATTATTGAGGTCGACTTCTCAAACAATAAAGTATAAAGTTCCATTCCTTGTCTGGGTTTGAACGTTCTCCTACTTACCAAGTGAGCGCCTTAGCCACTAAAGTGTTTTCTCATAGATGTACTTCATTGATTAGGTACACTTTTGGTCCAACTACAGAACCATACATTGAGTTTTGCGTATTTGGTTTCTATCTATCAAGATTTTATACCCACAATGGTCAAAAATTTCCATTTTCCCCACGAATGAGAAAAAAAATTTCAAATTTTGAAGTTCCTCTTTGATAAATGTTCGGGAACAACCAAAGTTCATTTAAAATCATAGGAATAATTTCCAACTTCATACCTGCGTGATTTTCTAACTGGACTTCTCGAGTTGCTCCTGCTTCTGCCTCTCTTCTTATTTCGCAACCTGCAGCACACGATAAAAGTATTTTTAAACATCAATCTATGTAAGCTGACCAGTTGCTCCTGCTTCTGCCTCTCTTCTTATTTCGCAACCTGCAGCACACGATAAAACTATTTTTAAACATCAATCTATGTAAGCTGACCGTAAAGAGATTTAGATATCATACGATATGTAAGCTGAGCATAGAGATTTAGATATCATACTTTGCGGTGCTAGAATGAAGACTCCCCTGGTGAAAAATAAATATCTTAAGGGCTTCACAGTGAAGGAAAAATTATTGGGAGGGTGCAAGAGCTCCTCCAGGGGAACTCTACCACTTAAAGCCGTAAAAAAAGCCAGCCTGGTTAGCTTTGAAGGTTAGGGGTGTAATAGTCCTACATACTGGAGCCCGTACACAGGAATTTTGTCAGAAAAGACCCCCATTTCAATGTAATGTAGCTTTGAAGGTAGTGCGCCAGCCTTAAAAGCGTTAGGTAGAAAAGTGGGGTTCGATTCCCGAACGAACCTTATCATTCTCGAAACTGCTCGCTTCCCAGGGGAACTCTACCACTTAAAGCCGTAAAAAAAGCCAGCCTGGTTAGCTTTGAAGGTTAGGGGTGTAATAGTCCTACATACTGGAGTCCGTACACAGGAATTTCGTCAGCAAAGAGTGAGCTTTATTGACCATATGATCTGCCGGTCTTCTTTTAACGTGCCCGAACCATCTCAGCTGCTTTTCTTCTAACTTTTCCTACCCTGTTCTCCTTCTCTCCTCAATATCGGGACGATAAGACCTCCGTTGTTACAAGTCTCTTTTACAAACCTTTCATTTCTCCGGGTCTGCTCAACAAGAACTAGGTAGCATATGAGCTCTAGGTATAACACAAGTGAGAAAGTCGGTAGGGAACAATACTTACTGCGCCTTTGAAGGTAGTGCGCCAGCCTTGGAAGCGTTAGGTAGAAAAGTGGGGTTCGATTCCCGAACGAACCTTATCGTTCTCGAAACTGCTGGCTTCTCCTACCCTGTCCTCCTTCTCTCTTCAATATCGGGACGATAAGACCTCCGTTGTTACAAGTCTCTTTTACAAACCTTTCATTTCTCTGGGTCTGCTCAACAAGAACTAAATAGCATATGACCTCTAGGTATAACACAAGTGAGAAAGTCGGTAGGGAACAATACTTACTGCGAGTCTCTATCGCGTTCTCTATAATCAGGACTGACTGGGGAGGGACTCTTCTTTCTGTCACTTCTCTCTGATTTGTTCGCCTCCTTCTTCTCCTCTCTGGCAGCCTGAAATAAGAGAAACATTTTTATTAAATACAAGAGAGTATTGATGGAGTTCATCCACAAGAAGAAGGCTGAGAAGTCTCGTGCTAAATTGTTGAGGTAAGAAAAAAAGGAGGGTCTTGTTATCTGTTGGTATTAGGCCAAACTTTGGCTTGGTGACCTACCTTTTAACTAACAAAGGGATGATTCAGTCTGGTTACCTCACTTGCTACGCAAAACAGCCTGAATTTGATTTAGCTTTTTTTAAAAACTCTGAATCAAAGTTTTTTTTTTTGTGGTGCATTTTTGTTGACCCAACACCTAAAATCGTTTTATGAGATGAATATGACAAGATACAGACCTCCAAGTTTTTGTAGATGTTTCACCACTCTGGAATTGATACCCCCATCTTTTTCTCCTTCCTTCACACATTAATTTCTCAATTTGTTTTATTTCACAGTGATCAAGCTGAGGCCCGTAGACAGAAAGTCAAGGAGGCAAAGAAGAGACGTGAAGAAAGAATCCAGATGAAGAGACAAGAACTGTTGGCATCTTATGCTCGTGAAGATGAGAAAGCAGCACAGAAGAAGTAAACTGTCACTTATATTGTACCATATAAATAATAATAAAGAAAATTGTTTTCCAAAACATACCAGATTTATTTTTTCCCATCAGGGCTATCAAAAAGGTTTATCCTCTGATTGGTCAATAGAATTATCTAGTAGACTAACTTGTAGACAAGTTTTAATTGGGCTTTGAGGTACGTACCAGAGATTTGGGGTATACATTTTCTAGTGTCTAGACTAGTCTAGAGGCTCCCACTATGATACCAAGGTGTGGTCGATTAAGTTGCTGGAATTCTAACATGGTCCTCACAAGACAGTACGCCCAGAAACAACTAGCATTTGTCTATCAGCCATCCATTCAGAAACCTAACATGGAAAATGTTTCAGTAAAAAGTTGGGTACTTCAGTGTGCCATGGCGCCACACGCCAGTGGATCATTCAATTATTCAACACTAGCTCTGACTGCTCTGATAGGTTGAATTTTGATTGAAGGCCAGCCTCTTACTGAGGGACTAAAGCAAAGAACCAATATGGGCCATCACCAATTGATTGAAACTAAATTCACTACCTACAACAGGTGGATACTCCAACTGACTCATGTAAAGCTGGCCTTTCATACTTTCAGGCCTTGGTGAAAAAGAGTCTGACCTAACATGGAAGAAAGTCTGAAAGACTTAGGTAGAAAGCTTTTTCTGTCACACATGGTCAGACAGTTTGAGAGTGAGTGGCCACAGCATAACACTGAAGTTGACCATCATTGAAATATTGAAAACCTGCTTCATATTCCTGGGTACCTACTTAAGAAGTTGCTGTCAGCCATGTGAGGTGAAAAAAAAAAAAAATGAACAAGACGAAAACTTTGTAATAAATAATGATTGACCATTTTATTGAGTCCTTTACAAGTTCATGAGGCACCTGAGAGCTACATTTCCGTAATTGGAAGATGGGCCCAAATTACACAATGGTATTTGTCCCTCTTTTTTTCTTTCCATTGATAAGTAACAAAAATAATTACAATTAAATATTTTACATGAGAGCTCGTATTGTAGAGCTGAAAATGGTTAAAGTTTACCAGACCTAGTTGAAGTTGAGTGACTACTAACTACTTTTCACTGGAAGCTAAAGACACTATTCCGAATTTGGTTAAAAATCCCCTCATTGTTGCCAAGGACATTTTGGATTTTTAACTGAGATACCTACAAAATGATAAGTGGGGTCTAGGTAACTACAATACCTACTAACAACCTGTTGGGCTTAGATTGGAGATGAAATGACCTAAGCAGTTAATAGGCTAACCCTTATGTAGCAAAAGAAAAGAAATGTCCTTAGAGTAGTTGACCAATCAACTACCTGAACTTGGAACTTTTTACCTACTTCATATCTTAAGTAATATTATGTACCATTTACCTATGATACAAGAGGACACAAATTTGCTTCCGCCGGGAATCGAACCCGCTTGAAGTAAAACCTTGACATATGGTAATAAAATCCCACAGACAAACACTTAAATACACAGGAATCCTTTTTTCATGAGGACACGAACCCGCGAGCTTAGGTTACCAGGGAACCGCTCAACTAGGCAGTCCTCTAACATAGGATACACAATAAGGTCCCTATTGTCTAAAGCTAAACCCAAGTGTCCAAACTGGCAATAAATATTGGGCAAGTTGGCTTCGGCAAGATGCTTTTCTGTAGAGGTTTGATAGAGGAAACTCTAACTGCTAATGCTAAGGTCTTATTGTCTCAAAAGTGAACGGAGAAGAAAGACAGAATAGGAGAAAACCAGCCGTTCTGAGAACCAACCTTATCTGCTTAGGATAAAATACGCCTCAGGTGGGAATCGAACCCGCGACCTAGTGCTTACAAGGCAGACGTGCTACCTTCCAAGCTAACTAGACTGGTTTTCTGTGTGTCTTGCGCAACATTATTGCCAGTGTATTTGGGGCACTTAATACTTGTGTTTGTGCTTATGTTTTCGCGCGGGAGGAGGGGAAGGAGACAAATGACGTGAATGTTTGAGTGAGCGGGAGGAGGGGGGAGATTTCGATGGTGACCTACCTTTTAACTAACAAAGGGATGATTCAGTCTGGTTACCTCACTTGCTACGCAAAACAGCCTGAATTTGATTTAGCTTTTTTTAAAAACTCTGAATCAAAGTTTTTTTTTTTGTGGTGCATTTTTGTTGACCCAACACCTAAAATCGTTTTATGAGATGAATATGACAAGATACAGACCTCCAAGTTTTTGTAGATGTTTCACCACTCTGGAATTGATACCCCCATCTTTTTCTCCTTCCTTCACACATTAATTTCTCAATTTGTTTTATTTCACAGTGATCAAGCTGAGGCCCGTAGACAGAAAGTCAAGGAGGCAAAGAAGAGACGTGAAGAAAGAATCCAGATGAAGAGACAAGAACTGTTGGCATCTTATGCTCGTGAAGATGAGAAAGCAGCACAGAAGAAGTAAACTGTCACTTATATTGTACCATATAAATAATAATAAAGAAAATTGTTTTCCAAAACATACCAGATTTATTTTTTCCCATCAGGGCTATCAAAAAGGTTTATCCTCTGATTGGTCAATAGAATTATCTAGTAGACTAACTTGTAGACAAGTTTTAATTGGGCTTTGAGGTACGTACCAGAGATTTGGGGTATACATTTTCTAGTGTCTAGACTAGTCTAGAGGCTCCCACTATGATACCAAGGTGTGGTCGATTAAGTTGCTGGAATTCTAACATGGTCCTCACAAGACAGTACGCCCAGAAACAACTAGCATTTGTCTATCAGCCATCCATTCAGAAACCTAACATGGAAAATGTTTCAGTAAAAAGTTGGGTACTTCAGTGTGCCATGGCGCCACACGCCAGTGGATCATTCAATTATTCAACACTAGCTCTGACTGCTCTGATAGGTTGAATTTTGATTGAAGGCCAGCCTCTTACTGAGGGACTAAAGCAAAGAACCAATATGGGCCATCACCAATTGATTGAAACTAAATTCACTACCTACAACAGGTGGATACTCCAACTGACTCATGTAAAGCTGGCCTTTCATACTTTCAGGCCTTGGTGAAAAAGAGTCTGACCTAACATGGAAGAAAGTCTGAAAGACTTAGGTAGAAAGCTTTTTCTGTCACACATGGTCAGACAGTTTGAGAGTGAGTGGCCACAGCATAACACTGAAGTTGACCATCATTGAAATATTGAAAACCTGCTTCATATTCCTGGGTACCTACTTAAGAAGTTGCTGTCAGCCATGTGAGGTGAAAAAAAAAAAAAATGAACAAGACGAAAACTTTGTAATAAATAATGATTGACCATTTTATTGAGTCCTTTACAAGTTCATGAGGCACCTGAGAGCTACATTTCCGTAATTGGAAGATGGGCCCAAATTACACAATGGTATTTGTCCCTCTTTTTTTCTTTCCATTGATAAGTAACAAAAATAATTACAATTAAATATTTTACATGAGAGCTCGTATTGTAGAGCTGAAAATGGTTAAAGTTTACCAGACCTTAAACTCTTCTATTTTGGGTGTCAGCTTCTGATAGTCCACTTTCTTCCAGTCTTTTCTTCTGTTGCCGCCACCAGGTGTGCTTGGGCCTTCCTCTTGTATGTTTTCTTGGTAGATTTATACTTAGAGCTTTATTGACCATATGATCTGCCGGTCTTCTTTTAACGTGCCCGAACCATCTCAGCTGCTTTTCTTCTAACTTTTCCTACCCTGTTCTCCTTCTCTCCTCAATATCGGGACGATAAGACCTCCGTTGTTACAAGTCTCTTTTACAAACCTTTCATTTCTCCGGGTCTGCTCAACAAGAACTAGGTAGCATATGAGCTCTAGGTATAACACAAGTGAGAAAGTCGGTAGGGAACAATACTTACTGCGCGTCTCTATCGCGTTCTCTATAATCAGGACTGACTGGGGAGGGACTCTTCTTTCTGTCACTTCTCTCTGATTTGTTCGCCTCCTTCTTCTCCTCTCTGGCAGCCTGAAATAAGAGAAACATTTTTATTAAATAAGATAAACATATTTATCCCGTTCTTCTTTTTCTTCCCCTTTTCCCGTGTACAGACGGGGTCGGTGTTTGTCGTCAGCCTCTCAATGAGCCTGACTAGGGCTAATTCCGTTCATAGAAGTGAAATTTCAACCCAATCCGTATCTCTACGATATACATTATACATACCTGTATTCATCTCTGTCGAAAAATTAGGGTGGATATGAAATAGAATGAGTATTTCCAGTTGAAATATTAATTTAAAAAAAGGTTTGAAAAGCCATATCTCCGCCTCTGTTGGTTAATAGACCTTCTGCGATTATTTAGCTTTAAGTAAAAGTGAAATGGCAGAAGAAATGAGGAACTAGGGAATTCTTCTTCTTCTTCTTCTTCTTCTTCTTCTATGACTTCTAGATCCCGAGAAATATCGATTTGAAAAAATACCGGTAAATCTTGTATCCTAACGTCACGACATACGCTCCCATACGCGATGACGTCACATCAACTTCCCCTTTGGCTAAAAGGTCAACAAATGAGTCCAGTCTCTGCCCCCCTGGTACGAACTTGGCTGAAAAGCCAATGAAATGGAAAAGCAACCTCCGTGGCCGAGTGGGTATCAAACTAGACTTACACTCCGGAGGTCTAGGGTTCGATTCCCGTCGTGGTCGAAGTTTTTTCGGCTCTGAGCTTCAATTTCGGGGACAATTGAGTAGTATATCCAGTATGAACTTTTTCAAGTCACCTTTGAATATCAACTCCATACCCGATGAATTAATCATGGGCATGATTCAACGTTTGTCACCAATATCGTTCCCCGCTAAATACACAACGCAAAATTTCGACTTGATTTGGACTCGAATCACCAACCTTCAGGTCCAGACTTCACCGTGCTAAACACTACAAAACTGAGGTGGGTCCTAGGATTAAATCAGATTGAAGATATATGCCACTCACCCTCGTCTATAGAAGCTGGCATTGTGAAAAGCCAATGAAATGGAAAAGCAACCTCCGTGGCCGAGTGGGTATCAAACTAGACTTACACTCCGGAGGTCTAGGGTTCGATTCCGGCGTGGTCGAAGTTTTTTCGGCTCTGTGCTTCAATTTCGGGGACAATTGAGTAGCTACAGCCTCGTGAGGACAATTGAGTAGCTACTTTAATTTAATCGAGTAGCGACCAGTGGCGGCATTACCAGAGTAAAAAGAAAAATTATACGTAGGTATGTCAGAAATAGTCAAGGAGGCTCTTAGTAATGCTGTGATATCCACAAAAAATGTGAAGAAGCTCTCAGCTTCACCACAAATAAATCATGATTTAGATTTTTAGAAAGGTTTAATAAAATGGGCCCAGAGTACGAACCTTGCGTAGCAGTTTCTTCCGATAGTGCTGCACCTGTTGTATCAGGAGCTTTATTGACCATATGATCTGCCGGTCTTCTTTTAACGTGCCCGAACCATCTCAGCTGCTTTTCTTCTAACTTTTCCTACCCTGTCCTCCTTCTCTCCTCAATATCGGGACGATAAGACCTCCGTTGTTACAAGTCTCTTCTACAAACCTTTTATTTCTCTGGGTCTGCTCAACCAGAACTAAATAGCATATGAGCTCTAAGTATAACACAAGTGAGAAAGTTGGTAGGGAAAAATACTTACTGCGAGTCTCTATCGCGTTCTCTATAATCAGGACTGACTGGGGAGGGACTCTTCTTTCTGTCACTTCTCTCTGATTTGTTCGCCTCCTTCTTCTCCTCTCTGGCAGCCTGAAATAAAAACATTTTTATTAAATAAGACCTATGTAGGTACCTACATATGTAGGTACCTGCCTATGTAGGTACCTATCTACCTACCTATCTTATTTATACTGCTCGCATAGGACTGAAAAGTCCCTTTACTCCAGCAGTAGGCTACCAATAATAATAATAATAGTGCTTATTTATACTGCTCGCATAGGACTGAAAAGTCCCTTTACTCCAGCAGTAGGCTACTTTGTGGTCAAATTCTCAAATTATATTGAGGATAAAATTCCATACCTCGGCTGGGATTGAACCCACGCCCTTCTGTTTACGAGGCGAGCGCCTTGACCACTACACCACCGAGGCAGGTGGTGTAGTGTACAACATCTACGACTTCTAGATCCCGAGATAAACATATTTATCCCGTTCTTCTTTTTCTTCCCCTTTTCCCGTGTACAGACGGGGTCGGTGTTTGTCGTCAGCCTTTCAATGAGCCTAACTAGGGCTAATTCCGTTCATAGAAGTGAAATTTCAACCCAGTCCGTATCTCTACGATATACATTATACATACCTGTATACATCTCTGTCGAAAAATTAGGATGGATATGAAATAGAATGAGTATTTCCAGTTGAAATATTAATTTTAAAAAAAAGTTTGAAAAGCCATATCTCCACCTCTGTTGGTTAATAGACCTTCTGCGGTTATTTAGCTTTAAATAAAAGTGAAATGGCAGAAGAAATGAGGAACTAGGGAATTCTTCTTCTTCTATGACTTCTAGATCCCGAGAAACATCGATTTGAAAAAATACCGGTAAATCTTGTATCCTGACGTCACGACATACGCTCCCCTACGCGATGACGTCACATCAACTTCCCCTTTGGCTAAAAGGTCAATAAAATGAGTCCAGCCCCTGCCCCCCTGGTACGAACTTGGCTGAAAAGCCAATGAAATGGAAAAGCAACCTCCGTGGCCGAGTAGGTATCAAAGTAGACTTACACTCCGGAGGTCTAGGGTTCGATTCCCGGCGTGGTCGAAGTTTTTTTCAGCTCTGTGCTTCGATTTCGGGGACAATTGAGTAGCTACAGCCTCGTGAGGACAATTGAGTAGATACTTTAATCGAGTAGCGACCAGTGGGGGCATTACCAGTGTAAAAAGAAAAATTATACTCAGAAATAGTCAAGGAGGCTCTTAGTAATGCTGTGATATCCACAAAAAATGTGAAGAAGATCTCAGCTTCACCACGAATAAATCATGATTTAGATTTTTAGAAAGGGTTATAAAATGGGCCCCGAGTACGAACCTTGCGTAGCAGTTTCTTCCGATAGTGCTGCACCTGTTGTATCAAATTTTTTTAGAGAGATAAAAGGTGTAGGAATTTTCCGTGGTGCGTGGACGGCCGGTAGAATACAAAAATTTACATTTCATGTTTTTTTTTGTTTACACACACAGGAATACAAATTTCACACACACAACACACACACACGCATCAATACCAACATAACACACCCACGTAGAACAAAGGAAAAAACAGAAGATTTGGATTAATTCACAATGTTCAGTAAAGAGTGATCAGAGACAGAGAGGCATATGAAAAGACAAGGCAACATAGTTATCACCTATTTAACACCGGAACTCAATTGGACTTCTAGAGGTCCACACAGGATCGGTATTCTAGATATAAAAGTTCGTTTTATAAATGTTCATATTTAAGCTCTTTAAATTGGCGCAAAAACAGCTAAATAGTCCTGTCCCGACATAAAGTCGCGTCCTAAAAAAAATGTAAAGCTAATCTATTTTCTTCAGAAAACAGAGCAAGAGTTCTTTCGTTTTATAAATGTTCATATTTAAGCTCTTTAAATTGGCGCAAAAACAGCTAAATAGTCCTGTCCCGACATAAAGTCGCGTCCTAACAAACATATAAAGCTATTTTCTTCAGAAAACAGAGCAAGAGTTTGAACTGTTTTGAGGGCGTTAACAGGGAGAATTTCCAGTGCTCCTTTCTAGAGTTACTGTCTCGCATCTCCACAAAAGAGTTCTATTGTAATCTGTGGAATCTAGTCAATCAAAAAGCCGTCGAATAAGTGAAGAGTGAACTTGTTAGTTGTCCCCATAGTTCTAATGTACAGTAATGTAGAAACTAGTGGCGGAGGTGATGTTATACGTACATGGGACGCCATCTATGTCATCTTCATCAGGGGCGGAGCTCGAGTGGGGCAAACGTTGCAGGGACTTCATGAGGGCTGCTCCGTCCAGAGGCACCCCGTCCAAATCCTCACCATCCACGTCTGAGAGAGGAGCTCCATCTAGGTCTTCGTCTTCTTCGTTACCATTGTTCGCGTCCTGGGATAAGAATGAAAAGTTCAAGTAAAATTTCACATTGGAAATAATAATAATAATAATAAAATTAAAAAAAAATTGAATTTCCAACATCAGAAGAAATAAAATTTATCCTATAAAAAATTGCAAGGACTTCATGTAAATTATTCAATTACTGAATTTTACTTCTTGCTTGCAACAAGGAATGCCTTTGTGACAACCATTTTAAGTTTAGTAATATTATATTCTCAAGAAGAACAATTTGTTTAAATCATGCTGTTTTAGCCCTTATAAGCTGGCAGTTTCGCTGTGTTTCTTTTTAAAGGCGTGTTCAACTGTTTTTTTTTCACACAATTACGAATGGCAAAGTAGAGCTGACTGGAAAAGTCTGACTGTGACTGGAAATACCGACCCAATATAAACCGGAGAATAATGATAAGTTTATTCCTTTCTCACTAGTATCTTCACCTGTAATATTAAGATCAAGCATTTCAAATTGTTAATAGTGTTAACACTTAACACTCATCAGGCATCACTTGAAAACTGTATTTCCTTAAAAAGTACATGTGTAAGCACAATATATTATTTTGCTAAACCTACCTTATTTATAAGTAGGTAAGTAGGTACTTACAACAAATGGTAATTATGCAGAAGTCATGTCTGTGGAAAAGAAAAGCTCCTTTTTGTATTTAACCTAACCTTATAATAACACTAATCACTGCTCTAATTGTGAAAACTCCTCGCATTTAACCTAAACCTATAATAACACTGGTCACTGCTCATTTGTGCCAGTTCCTTTGGTAGCAATATTCAACGGACGTGACTTCTGCACAAGTACTTACCCAACAAATAAGTATAAGTAGAGACAAATACATCAAAACCAAATTTTAACATATTTCAATTAGCTCAACCAGACCTGGAGAATGTGTTGGAGATTGGAGGCTTTGGCTATCCAGCCATGGCAGTTCTTAATGCCAAGAAAATGAAGTATTCACTCCTCAAGGGACCTTTCTCTTATGATGGAATCAATGAGTTCCTGAGGTAAGTTGGAGAAGTGAGGCGGAAGAAACGAGTGAGAGGAGAAGAGAAGAGAAGGAACTTGTTTACAATGCCAGCTTTGTAAACAAGGACTAAAATGCCCTCTAAACTCACAATCTAAACTAAAGTGAGATAGTGGGGATGAAGAAAGATCTCTCCTCTCACCTTTTATCACGTGAGCAGACTGGTGCTTAGTTATTAAATAATATAACTTTAGAACACGGGCATACATATTTCCATTTACTTGCCATGAGCTTCTACTTCTGCTGTGATAGAGTCAACAGCTATCTTGGTCTGAAGATGATGTCCTGAGTGACATCAAAAGCTCACCAATTTAAAACATCTTAATCGAAATTGTCTTGATAAGAATAATTCATTTTATTTTTATCTGATTTTAATTTTTAAATATTTCTCACGATTATTAAAAACAATTTTATTAAGTTAAAACTTTGAACTACACCTTTCTCACGTGACTTGATAGTAGAATAGAATAAAATAGAATATACCCTGTTTATACTGCCAGAATGAGACTGAAAAGTCCCTTTACTCCCGCAGTCTAATCAAGGTCTTATGTATTTGGTACGTAGTGTGTGATTAACGAGGGCAGGTATAAATATTCAGGTAATAAATCAGTTGAATATCTAACTTTCTACATGTGACGTGTATAAGTTATTTCCCTCTCTCTTTCAATATGACCTTTACAAAGTTACAGAGGCATCCATCAAGATTCTATTTTTTTTATTTTTTCTACAGAACATATTATGGGAAGCAGACCTTCTCTTTAACTGCTTAAGTCATATCAGTCTTTTACACCTTGCCTGTTTCACTGCTGTACCAGCTCCTCTACTGGTTAAAAATATCTGGATGAGTGACTGTCCGATTTTTACCCAATTGTTACAGTCGCGTCCTTGGACCATACCGGGATAGCATACCAAATTTCATCGTTCTACGACAAACCGTTGAAATATTTTGTATACCACCTTTTTTCTGTACTACATACATACAGGACCTTAAAAATAGAAATCAATGTTTACGAGCTTTTAAATGGCTTCAAAAGCTGTATAAACAATTGCATGTTTCTGTCCAAAAACAACTGAGGGTGTTTGAGGCTATCAAACGATCTTTCCAATCTTCTGGAAGGGAAAATAAACATGAATTCTCTTCAAAAGCTGTATAAACAATTGCATGTTTCTGTCCAAAAACAACTGAGGGTGTTTGAGGCTATCAAACGATCTTTCCAATCTTCTGAAAGGGAAAACAAACATCGAATTCGGATAAAAATGATATAAAACCACGAGCTTCTTACCATCGAACATTCTAAACTCATTAGTCCTCCACTCCTTAGGCTGATCACCCTGAAGAATAGAGTACATCTTCCAGCGATAGTAAATGTGAGCTGGGCTTTGGTTTTCGAATAGAAATCTAGAACCAAACAAAACAAAAGATGAAACGGAAATGTTGATACTTTTAGATGTTCTAAATATCTAAGACGGCCGCTGGGCTTTGGTTTTCGAATAGAAATCTAGAACCAAACAAAACAAAAGATGAAACGGAAATGTTGATACTTTTAGATGTTCTAAATATGTTATGCCCCATTCCAAGCACAAAAAAAAGACGGCCAGGATTTGAACCCGGGACCTCTTGTGTGCAAATCTAATGATCCCCACTAGGCCACAGAGCGTTGTCGGAGGCTCGAAATGTCAAGAGTTTGAAGAACCACCAGGCCTATATTGACACGAAATAGAAATGGAGATGTGCAAATCTAATGATCCCCACTAGGCCACAGAGCGTTGTCGGAGGCTCGAAATGTCAAGAGTTTGAAGAACCACCAGGCCTATATTAACACGAAATAGAAATGGAGAGTCAAGGTTTTACGGTAAATAACTCTCTTACCTGTACAGAGGATTGGAAATCTCTTTGTTCATGATCATGGCCTCAAACATAGGACCTTCACGCACCACAAACTCCACCATGCGATGAATCAGCATGAGCAACGTCCTGTGAACAGAACGGTTCCAGTTTGAACCCCCGGTCAGTCAGAAAAATAATTTGGAGCAGGGGTGGTAACTAGGAACTAGGGTTAATTTTACGATCTACTAATGTCCCTCTCTCCTCTCTGTGATATCTCCAAATATTTCAACATGATTTTTTTTTTTTACAAGAGTTTCCATTAGAGTATTTAAGATGACCATTTGACCAAGGAGTCTTTCCTATGTAACTTTTCACGAGAAATCAATCGGTGTACATGTAAGCGTTCTAGGAATGATGGTTCACGAAATATGCGCTTGTAACAAGCCAATATCAAAAAATTTCGGAAGTTATATCCACTCTTTTTAGAAAGCAATGAAATGCAATTTTTGTCAACGGACAGCACTGAAAAAGGACTAAACAAAGAATGAGAACAAATCTGACCAATCTGACCAACAAATCTGACTTTTTTTTACACCAATAATTTACGGCATACAGCCTGATTCCCTCGAATTGGCCATCAAAAATCAAATTCATTACAAGTACATACAAGACGAGTATTGTTTATCCCCCCCCCAATACGTTTCTATATAACACAAAATTACAGCGCCGCAGGCAAAATTTTTGCGAGAAAATTTAAGTAGCCCCTTCAAGGTTGCATACTTTTTTTACTGACCAAAAATTCTTTTTCCGTTTTTTAGGCTTTGAAAATTTCCCCTAATACATTTCAGGCGAAATTTTTTCAAGAAAACATGAGTTGCCCCTTCAAGGTTGCATACTTTTTAAAAAAAAAAAAAAAAAAAAACGTAGCACTGTACGAGTATATATTGTAAATTTACGACAGATATAAAAATCTGGTGTGAACATCACACAACTTTCCTTATCCTATTGAAAGATGCTTATTTTGGTGTTCTTCTATTGTAACTTTTACAATATCTCTAACCATATAGTCAGTATAGCTGAAAACCGCCAAGAAAGTAATCGAAAGCCGCCAACTGCAGCACCTATCCTAACCAAATTTCAAGTCTCTAACTTATACCATTCCCGAGATATTATTGAATTACACCGAAAACCGCCAAAAAGTGGCTGAAACGCCGCCAAGCGTGGCACCGATCTTAACCAAAAGATCGTGTCGCATCCTTGTCACATTTGACAGCTGCATGCCAAATTTCAAGTCTCTAGCTCTTACCGTTCTCGAGATATTTTGTTTACAGACAGACACACACACGGACTAATGGCTGAAACTTTGGATTTGGGCTCTAGGGACCTCAAAACGTGTTTTGGCACTAAAAACTGACCATCGAAAATTTGACCCGATTACATTATTTTCCTTTCTATAGGATAAGGAAAGTAATAAAAAAGAATGTTAGTCATGTAACTCACCTGTCGTCTAAACTGACGCTATCGTCTTCTCCCGAGTCGCCTTGTATTCTCTCCGAGCTGAGATCACCTCGTCTGCTACTTGTCAATCCAGTGCCCTTGCTATTGCTATCATCCTTGCTTTCACTCTGCTCTACATCATCCCACTTGCTACTGGTCACAGCGCTATCCTCATTTTCCTCCACCGTCTCCCACTTGGACGGTATAAACGTTGCTGCACGCGCAGGCTTCACTTTATCCATGGGAACGCCATCCAAATCCTCTCCATCCACTACTCGTGAAATTCCGTGTGCAGTCGCCAATCATCGGGTTGACAGCGAACATTCACGAAAATTCCCGATTGGACGGTCAATCATTTCAGTGGATATTTTTTTAGAGAGATAAAAGGTGTAGGAATTTTCCGTGGTGCGTGGACGGCCGGTAGAATACAAAAATTTACATTTCATGTTTTTTTGTTTACACACACACAGGAATACGAATTTCACACACACAACACACACACACACACACGCATCAATATCAACATAACACACCCACGTAGAACAAAGGAAAAAACAGAAGATTTGGATTAATTCACAATGTTCAGTAAAGAGTGATCAGAGAGGCATATGAAAAGACAAGGCAACATAGTTATCACCTATTTAACACCGGAACTCAATTGAACTTCTAGAAGTATAAACGTTGCTGCACGCGCAGGCTTCACTTTATCCATGGGAACGCCATCCAAATCCTCTCCATCCACTACTCGTGAAATTCCGTGTGCAGTCGCCAATCATCGGGTTGACAGCGAACATTCACGAAAATTCCCGATTGGACGGTCAATCATTTCAGTGGATATTTTTTTAGAGAGATAAAAGGTGTAGGAATTTTCCGTGGTGCGTGGACGGCCGGTAGAATACAAAAATTTACATTTCATGTTTTTTTTTGTTTACACACACAGGAATACAAATTTCACACACACAACACACACACACGCATCAATACCAACATAACACACCCACGTAGAACAAAGGAAAAAACAGAAGATTTGGATTAATTCACAATGTTCAGTAAAGAGTGATCAGAGACAGAGAGGCATATGAAAAGACAAGGCAACATAGTTATCACCTATTTAACACCGGAACTCAATTGGACTTCTAGAGGTCCACACAGGATCGGTATTCTAGATATAAAAGTTCGTTTTATAAATGTTCATATTTAAGCTCTTTAAATTGGCGCAAAAACAGCTAAATAGTCCTGTCCCGACATAAAGTCGCGTCCTAACAAACATATAAAGCTATTTTCTTCAGAAAACAGAGCAAGAGTTTGAACTGTTTTGAGGGCGTTAACAGGGAGAATTTCCAGTGCTCCTTTCTAGAGTTACTGTCTCGCATCTCCACAAAAGAGTTCTATTGTAATCTGTGGAATCTAGTCAATCAAAAAGCCGTCGAATAAGTGAAGAGTGAACTTGTTAGTTGTCCCCATAGTTCTAATGTACAGTAATGTAGAAACTAGTGGCGGAGGTGATGTTATACGTACATGGGACGCCATCTATGTCATCTTCATCAGGGGCGGAGCTCGAGTGGGGCAAACGTTGCAGGGACTTCATGAGGGCTGCTCCGTCCAGAGGCACCCCGTCCAAATCCTCACCATCCACGTCTGAGAGAGGAGCTCCATCTAGGTCTTCGTCTTCTTCGTTACCATTGTTCGCGTCCTGGGATAAGAATGAAAAGTTCAAGTAAAATTTCACATTGGAAATAATAATAATAATAATAAAATTAAAAAAAAATTGAATTTCCAACATCAGAAGAAATAAAATTTATCCTATAAAAAATTGCAAGGACTTCATGTAAATTATTCAATTACTGAATTTTACTTCTTGCTTGCAACAAGGAATGTCTTTGTGACAACCATTATAAGTTTAGTAATATTATCTTCTCAAGAAGAACAATTTGTTTAAATCATGCTGTTTTAGCCCTTATAAGCTGGCAGTTTCACTGTGTTTCTTTTTAAACGCGTGTTCTATTGTTTTTTTTCACACAATTACGAATGGCAAAGTAGAGCTGACTGGAAAAGTCTGACTTTGACTGGAAATACCGACCCAATATAAACCGAAGAATAATGATAAGTTTATTGTTAACATTCTGAATCTCCTTTACAATCTTTTCTTTATATATCCCTCTAAGTACTTGTGTACTATTAGGGTTAGGGACGATTTTTTCTTATATTAATTTATATTTTATTATTGTAAGAAGGTGAAGAAAAAGACAATTCTCTTTACTCACCAATGGAACAGCGTCCGAGAGTCCCAGGAATACATTCTGGAGCTTGATAAGATAGTCCTTGGGATAGACTGCCCAGTCTTCCCAAGCTCTGAACACTTGCATGACGCGGGTACGAAGGCCTTCTGCTTTGAGACGGCTCTCTAGGTTCACGTACGTGATGTGCATTTCCGTGAAGATTTGAAACAGTCGGCTTTCGAAACTGAAAACAAGGGGAAAATTAAATACAGTTAATTAATATCCAGTATGAACTTTTTCAAGTCACCTTTGAATATCAACTCCATACCCGATGAATTAATCATGGGCATGATTCAACGTTTGTCACAAATATCGTTCCCCGCTAAATACACTAAGTACGCAAAATTTCGACTTGATTTGGGCTCGAATCACCAACCTCCAGGTCCAGACTCCGCCGTGCTAAACACTACAAAACTGAGGTGGGTCCTAGGATTAAATCAGATTGTAGATATATGCCACTCACCCTCGTCTATAGAAGCTGGCATTGGATATTTTGATACCACAGTTATGTAAGATATCTGACACCAAATACAATCTCCCAATCTGTAACAGAAAACATGTAACACATTATTACGTACTCATATGTAGCATTACTCGATTGATCATCATTTTTCAATTTCAGTAGCCAGGGGCGCCGACGATAGCACATTGAATGGACCAGTTCCAATGAACCACTGAAGCAAGGTTGAGCATGATTGGTATCCAGATAAGACAACTGCTACATTAGATGCATGTGGTCTGTGCCCATTAAAAAAATAATAATAAAAAAATTAAAAAAAAAAAAAAAAAATTCCAACATCAGAAGAAATAAAATTTACCCTATAAAAAATTGCAAGGATTTCATGTAAATTATTCAATTACTGAATTTTACTTCTTGCTTGCAACAAGGAATGTCTTTGTGACAACCATTATAAGTTTAGTAATATTATCTTCTCAAGAAGAACAATTTGTTTAAATCATGCTGTTTTAGCCCTTATAAGCTGGCAGTTTCACTGTGTTTCTTTTTAAACGCGTGTTCTATTGTTTTTTTTCACACAATTACGAATGGCAAAGTAGAGCTGACTGGAAAAGTCTGACTTTGACTGGAAATACCGACCCAATATAAACCGAAGAATAATGATAAGTTTATTGTTAACATTCTGAATCTCCTTTACAATCTTTTCTTTATATATCCCTCTAAGTACTTGTGTACTATTAGGGTTAGGGACGATTTTTTCTTATATTAATTTATATTTTATTATTGTAAGAAGGTGAAGAAAAAGACAATTCTCTTTACTCACCAATGGAACAGCGTCCGAGAGTCCCAGGAATACATTCTGGAGCTTGATAAGATAGTCCTTGGGATAGACTGCCCAGTCTTCCCAAGCTCTGAACACTTGCATGACGCGGGTACGAAGGCCTTCTGCTTTGAGACGGCTCTCTAGGTTCACGTACGTGATGTGCATTTCCGTGAAGATTTGAAACAGTCGGCTTTCGAAACTGAAAACAAGGGGAAAATTAAATACAGTTAATTAATATCCAGTATGAACTTTTTCAAGTCACCTTTGAATATCAACTCCATACCCGATGAATTAATCATGGGCATGATTCAACGTTTGTCACCAATATCGTTCCCCGCTAAATACACAACGCAAAATTTCGACTTGATTTGGACTCGAATCACCAACCTTCAGGTCCAGACTTCACCGTGCTAAACACTACAAAACTGAGGTGGGTCCTAGGATTAAATCAGATTGAAGATATATGCCACTCACCCTCGTCTATAGAAGCTGGCATTGGATATTTTGATACCACAGTTGTGTAAGATATCTGACACCAAATACAATCTCCCAATCTGTAACAGAAAACATGTAACATATTATTACGAACTCATATGTAGCATTACTCGATTGATCATCATTTTTTCAATTTCAGTAGCCAGGGGCGCCGACGATAGCACATTGAATGGACCACTGAAGCAAGGTTGAGCATGATTGGTATCCAGATAAGACAACTGCTACATTAGATGCATGTGGTCTGTGTCGTAGCAGTATGACCCTCATCAGATGGGCGATAATAGACATAATACTTCCCATTTAGGTGCTGGGACTGCTGGGTTAACACAAGAACACCAGAAAGTAACCCGTTGAAATATTTGCAATCGAAAAACGAGAGCATATTTTTGTCAATGGTGGAATTCGAACCCGGGAAATTCTGCAAGGCAAGGCATTCTCTTACCTTCTTATGCAGAGCAGTCGACTCGTTGCTCAGTGACTCCATAATACACTCGCATATTTCCTCGGCTGCATCGCTATGTTCCATGCAGAACACCATTGCCTCTGCTACCTTTACGCGCTCTGGTGTCAAATTCCGCAGGAAATCTTCGAGTCGATGTCGTTGTGAGTTACTCAGAGATCCCTTGGTTTTGGATTCGACTTCTTCTTCCACCAGCTCGTCTGGCATGCCTTGAGTGAACAGATTCATGGGCGGGGGACGCCACACTGAACCCCCTGGGAAAATAACAGTTAAAAATATCTGGATGAGTGACTGTCCGATTTTTACCCAATTGTTACAGTCGCGTCCTTGGACCATACCGGGATAGCATACCAAATTTCATCGTTCTACGACAAACCGTTGAAATATTTTGTATACCACCTTTTTTCTGTACTACATACATGGATGAGTGACTGTCCGATTTTTACCCAATTGTTACAGTCGCGTCCTTGGACCATACCGGGATAGCATACCAAATTTCATCGTTCTATGACAAATCGTTGAGATATTTTGTATACCACCTTTTTTCTGTACTACATACGTACAGGACCTTAAAAATAGAAATCAATGTTTACGAGCTTTTAAATGGCTTCAAAAGCTGTATAAACAATTGCATGTTTCTGTCCAAAAACAACTGAGGGTGTTTGAGGCTATCAAACGATCTTTCCAATCTTCTGGAAGGGAAAATAAACATGAATTCTGATAAAAATGATATAAAACCACGAGCTTCTTACCATCGAACATTCTAAACTCATTAGTCCTCCACTCCTTAGGCTGATCACCCTGAAGAATAGAGTACATCTTCCAGCGATAGTAAATGTGAGCTGGGCTTTGGTTTTCGAATAGAAATCTAGAACCAAACAAAACAAAAGATGAAACGGAAATGTTGATACTTTTAGATGTTCTAAATATGTTATGCCCCATTCCAAGCACAAAAAAAAGACCGGGATTTGAACCCGGGACCTCTTGTGTGCAAATCTAATGATCCCCACTAGGCCACAGAGCGTTGTCGGAGGCTCGAAATGTCAAGAGTTTGAAGAACCACCAGGCCTATATTAACACGAAATAGAAATGGAGAGTCAAGGTTTTACGGTAAATAACTCTCTTACCTGTACAGAGGATTGGAAATCTCTTTGTTCATGATCATGGCCTCAAACATAGGACCTTCACGCACCACAAACTCCACCATGCGATGAATCAGCATGAGCAACGTCCTGCGAACAGAACGGTCCCAGTTTGAACCCCCGGTCAGTCAGAAAAATAATTCGGAGCAGGGGTAGTAACTAGGAACTAGGGTTAATTTTACGATCTACTAATGTATGAAATAGTCAGGTGTCTAATACACCAGAGTAGTGAGAGAAGCATTGAGGATCAAATCCAAAATAGGAATCCTCCAATCAATGGAATCCCCCAAAATGAAACTTGATATTTATAATTGAAAGTTCTGCATAAAATAATCTTATTAAATTTTTCAACTAAGCAATTTCTATAATATGTATTGGAACTAAATATTAAATATATGATGCAACTTGATCATGGCCTCAAACATAGGACCTTCACGCACCACAAACTCCACCATGCGATGAATCAGCATGAGCAACGTCCTGTGAACAGAACGGTCCCAGTTTGAACCCCCGGTCAGTCAGAAAAATAATTCGGAGCAGGGGTGGTAACTAGGAACTAGGGTTAATTTTACGATCTACTAATACTAATGTATGAAATAGTCAGGTGTCTAATACACCAATCAATGGAATGCTCCAATCAATGGAATCCCTCAAAATGAAACTTGATATTTATAATTGAAAGGTCTGCATAAAATAAACTTATTAAATTTTTCAACTAAGCAATTTCTATAATATGTATTGGAACTAAATATTAAATATATGATGCAACTCTCAATTTTTACTCTAAAATGTACCCCCTCAGACTGAAAAATGTTTTACTTTTTGTAAAGTTTTGGTACAAAGCTAAACGGGATCTTGCAATGCTATAACTAGGGGTCTTCAGTAGATCAATGACTTGCATAAGACATAGAACCCGCTGTTAAAAGTAAACAAAAATAAGATCCTTGATAAAACTATAAAAATACAGGTCTAAAATGGATACATTTAAGGTCAAACAGATTTTTCCATTGTGTTGCAGTTTCTGGAAATGTTGCTGTTTTTGTAGACTAACAAATAAACCTAACTAGAGTGGAATCCGTGAAGGAAATGTCACTATCCTTAACTTCCTTCGCATATCCAGGAAAAAATCATTCTGCCTTTAGCAAACTAAAGAAATTGAAAGAAGGCAATGAAATGTAAAGATGTCACAGCCCTCGTAAGGCTCCTTCAAGTTAAATTATTCGTTTAGCAGATTTTTGCAAAAAACGCAGGGGATTTTGCAATTTTTTGAAGAAGGGAGAAAAACAAACGTCTTTTTTTCTTTTAGTAACATTATGGTGACATCTCTACATAGCAACACCTTGAAAATGTTTCAACTTACTGGCTACGTTCAAACTCACCCGGATTTCAGCCTTTCTCAGACTTAGGTTTAAAATTGGTTTAAACTATTACCTGTCAGTTGGGACAACCACCTTCACATAAGCTTGGTTTAAAATCTGTGACAAAAGCAGCAGAGGTCATCAGAGAAACGTTATGGTTATCAGGTGGAAGTGTGGAGGGGGTTGAAGAGGAGACAGAAACAAGGCCACATTAATTCAAATATCAATTCACATGGAAATTTATCTTAACACTTCACTTCCACCAAAATAGAGAATTTATCTAGCAATATTTCACGATAGGTACTGAATTTCTTCTACAGCTATAGTTTTGTACACTTTCTACATATGTAAGTACCAAATCAATTCCTCATATATGCTAACAGTTTTGAATGCTTTTTACAACAACATTTATGTTTTTACTTTCTACATTTACTTTTATTAATTGGTAAGGTTATGGTTTTGACAGGCGTTAACTTTTTCTGCCTTGGTCTCTTTTTGGGTTCCCTCCCACCTCCTCTTTATTCATAAAGCTGGACCCCAAAAATCTCCCTTCTCTTCATTTGTAGGAAAGCAGTTGACAGGCCATATCAAAGGCATACTTTTAAGTAAAAAAAAGTGATCTCTATTTCACGTACTCGTACACATGCAAAATATACACACTTCTTTCTCTTTACTTTATCTCAAATATTTATTCTCACTGTTCCTTTCTCATCTCACACTCTTTCAATATTCCTCTTCCTAAACCTAATCTAGAGCAATGGCACACCAAGGACCAGCAAGATATGACTTAAACTATAGACCTAACAGTAATTTGTCTTATACAGATATAAATGGTTGTTATTTGAGTGTGATTATTACCTGATCCAGCCTGTCCAAGTCTTCCCGTGTCAAAGGTTCTCCTGGCCTTAGTTTAGGTATCTGTAACATGTAACAAGCATAACATATTCTTTTGTACCACAACCGCAACAAGCATAACATTACTAATAATTCAGACAACTCATTCAGAAACATGGCTCCTGTGAGGCCTCTAAGTCTTCCCGTGTCAAAGGTTCTCCTGGCCTTAGTTTAGGTATCTGTAACATGTAACAAGCATAACATATTCTTTTGTACCACAACCACAACAAGCATAACATTACTAATAATTCAGACAACTCATTCAGAAACATGGGTCCTGTGAGGCCTCCAGAGGGCCGATTGGACCAAAAAGTTACCTTTAAAAGGTGCAGATATGTCAAATGTCATCAAAATCGGACCAAAGCTTTGAGAACCATCGCGAAACATACAAACTTAATTCAAAATTATCAAGTTACAAATCACTCCTTAAATCTTTGTGAGGCCTCTAGAGGGCCAATTGGACCAAAAAGTTACCTTTAAGAGGTGCAGATATGTCAAATGTCATCAAAATCGGACCAAAGCTTCAAAAACCATTGCAAAACATGCAAACTTAATTCAAAATTATCAAGTTGCAAATCACTCCTTGAATCTTTGGATGATAGGTACTTTGAAAAACAGAAAAAATCATGATCCATCAAAAAAGACCAACAACAAAATAACTACATACCCTGTGTTTATCCTTGCTAGCAGGTTGAGCATTGAACGGTAAGCCACTAGGTGGGGGAGGTACAGTAAGCTCCAGCATTTTAGGAGGAATATAAATTGGATAGGAAGGTATTGGTACACTCTTGCCCCAGCCCAGCTTCATTTCATAAGACTGAACATCTTTACCTGGAAATATCAAAATATTTTTGAAAGTTAGACTTTTTTGTCCCTATACTTATTTCAAGTTCCAAACCCTATTTTGATTTGGGCCAATAATCTACATGCCTTTATTAATGTAATTATCTACCCTGCTAAAGTGTACCTGGGTGTTTTCAACCATAATTTATTTGAGCTGTAACAGAGTCCAAGCTTTAAAATCAAAGAAAATAATGCAACAATGTCCAAACTTACCATTCAGATATTTCAGTGCCCTTTCACCATCTTTACGATTCATAAATGCAACAAAGCCACAATTTCTTCCTCTAGCCTTTTCTTCATCTGACCGAGGCCACATGATTTTAATGCTGGCCAAAGGCCCATATCTGCCAAATATTTCCATCAGTTGTTGTTCAGTGATTTTGGGATTCAAGTTTCCAAGATACAGATTAGTTGTGCATGGATCTCCACTGTCAAATGAACCTTTGGTTTCTTCTTGGTAGATAGCAATAGCTGAAACATGATAAGAAAAGATTACTCATCAAGGACTTTGCTAATTCTTTCTTTGCTGCATTTCAAATTTTTCATTTCATATTGGCAATATAATTGGTTGTGATAAAAATCAAGTAAAGACTATCTTATTAGTCTTATTAGGTACTCTCACATATATCTTCATCCAATTTTACTCCCCTATTTTACTTTATTACCTAATACACTTACCACTAGGTGGCTCTGCTTCTTCACTGTAAACACCTTTGAGAACTCCTTTGTATTTGTGTCTTTCTTCTCGCTCTTCTTGTATCCTGTAACACAAAGGGGGTATTTCAACAAGTACCTACTAAACTTCACAATTAGTGTGACACCAACAATTAAAATGGGCTATGGTAAATGCCTGCTTTGAGACGGCTCTCTAGGTTCACGTACGTGATGTGCATTTCCGTGAAGATTTGAAACAGTCGGCTTTCGAAACTGAAAACAAGAGGAAAATTAAATACAGTTAATTAATATCCAGTATGAACTTTTTCAAGTCACCTTTGAATATCAACTCCGTACCCGATGAATTAACCATGGGCATGATTCAACGTTTGTCACAAATATCGTTCCCCGCTAAATACACTACGCAAAATTTCGACTTGATTTGGACTCGAATCACCAACCTCCAGGTCCAGACTCCTTCTCGCTCTTCTTGTATCCTGTAACACAAAGGGGGTATTTCAACAAGTACCTACTAAACTTCACAATTAGTGTGACACCAACAATTGAAACAGGCTATGATAAATGGTTTTAAAATGTTCATTAAAAAACATTTTGGTCTAAGAAATAAAGCTCTTGAATGCCCAAATCAATTTCCTGAATGTGTTGCACTAGATTCTTATTATTTTTCGGTAAATACTTTATTAAAAAACATTTTGGTCTAAGAAATAAAGCTCTTGAATGCCCAAATCAATTTCCTGAATGTGTTGCAGTAGATTCTTATTATTTTTCGGTAAATACTTGAGTTGTTTCAATGTAAATTAAAAAACATTTTGGTCTAAGAAATAAAGCTCTTGAATGCCCAAATCAATTTCCTGAATGTGTTGCAGTAGATTCTTATTATTTTTTAGTAAATACTTGAGTTGTTTCAATGTAAGTACTTACATTTTCAATTCTTCTTTGAACATTTCCAAATTGCTTTTCTTCTTGATGTCAATTTTATTGTTCTTCTTGAGCCTCTGTGATTCTGTCTTCTTGTCTCCCAGAAGTCTTGCATATTCCTCAGCTTTGCTTGCACTGCTATCTTTGTCCTCTTGAAGTCTTGATTGAGGTTTGTACAGTTTTCCTTTCTCACTAGTATCTTCACCTGTAATATTAAGATCAAGCATTTCAAATTGTTAATAGTGTTAACACTTAACACTCTCCTTTCTCACTAGTATCTTCACCTGTAATATTAAGATCAAGCATTTCAAATTGTTAATAGTGTTAACACTTAACACTCATCAGGCATTACTTGAAAACTGTATTTCCTTAAGAAGTACATGTGTAAGCACAATATATTATTTTGCTAAACTTACCTTTATTTATAAGTAAGTAGGTACTTACAACAAATAAGTATAAGTAGAGACAAATACATCAAAACCAAATTTTAACATATTTTAAGAGATACTTACGTCTTCTTCCAGCATCATAAGTGCCTGCTTTGACCCAAACCTTGTTAGTCTTGGCTGCCGGGTTTTCTTGGAATGTTGCTACAAACTCTTCAAAGGCCTAGAAACAAGAAGATTGTTAATAATAAGAAACAAGAAGATTATTAATAATAAAAATAGATTTAACAAAAGGAAGAAATGAGCTATTTATTAGCATATTTAGAAATGCTTGTTTATGAACTTTACCTTCTCTTGAAGACTGAGCATTTACTTACCTAGGAGCATTTACTTACTTACTCTTTTGGATTGTGCTAGGTTCTAACTCATTTCTGACCATTGTTCAAGATTGGTTAAACATTATGATGAAATGAAAGTTAATAAAAATAGATTTAACAAAAGGAAGAAATGAGCTATTTATTAGCATATTTAGAAATGCTTGTTTATGAACTTTACCTTCTCTTGGAGACTGAGCATTTACTTACCTAGGTTGTTATCTTTCAGATTGTGCTAGGTTCGAACACATTTCTGACCAATGTTCAAGATTGGTTAAACATTATGATGAAATGAAATCCTCGTGTGCAGGAGAGATATCATTATGCATACCTGTGCAGCTGCTGCCTCTTGCTCTTTCTTCTTTTGCTCCTCTTGTTCTTTCTTAGACAAAGTTCTCTTGGCACCCATAGATCCTATGGAAAATGCCTTCAGCTTTTGTTCAGCTATTTGTTTCTGTAAATAACAAAAGAAAAGATTCTGTATTAGATGTAAAAAAAAAAAGACTCTGGTATAGTCAATTACTAATATGCATTTTGTAGCAATGAATCAATGCCTTGGAATATTGCTACCAAAGGAACTGGCACAAATGAGCAGTGACCAGTGTTATTATAGGGTTAGGTTAAATGCAAGAAGGAGTTTTCACATTTAGAGCAGTGATTAGTGTTATTACAGGGTTAGGTTGAATACAAAAAGGAGCTTTTCTTTTCCACGGACATGACTTCTGCATAATTACCAAATCAATGCCTACAAGTTAAACTTGAGCTGAAATTTTGCTTAGCCAAGTTTAGCTTAAGATTAACTTGAAACGAATTTTCATACATACGGCGGTCAGTGTCTCTCATCAGATGGACAAGAAGAGACACATTACTTCATTATTCCCCTTTAGGAGCTGTTCAACATTATAACACCAGGAAGTAATCCTATGGCTTGTTTAGGAGCCTACCAATATCTTGGTTATTATATACCTTCATTGTGGCTCGATCCATGATGCTGTGGTAGTTCAAAGGGATGTCCGCAGAGATGGCCTCACTTGTCTGTGATGAATTTCACCTGCAGTTTTTCACTCTGTGTATGCACATTGAAAATAGTTCAAAGGGATGTCCGCAGAGATGGCCTCACTTGTCTGTGATGAATTTCACCCGCAGTTTTTCACTCTGTGTATGCACATTGAAAGGGGCACAAGTAGTCCATGACATTCACTTTATAAGCACCAGGATATTACGTTCATGATTGTCACAAGTTTTTGGTTAAGCAAATCACCCAACTTCTCTCTAGAGAGAATACAGTGAGGTCCACGGATTACAAACTTTAGGAGTAATTTAGTAATGCCAGTGGATGACTAATCTACCGCATTCCGTATATTCAAAAGGGGGTGAAGGTAAAACGAGAAATTTATGGAAAAGACAAACAGCTCTAACAACTCAAAACAAGAAATCGGAAATTCGGAAAATGATGAATATTGGAGGGACGCAATGCGCTGTGGGTGTGGGACGCAATTGCGGCCTTCAACGCAAATAACTACTAGCGCGGCAGTCGGACACCGGTTGTATTAAAAAGGTGGGTGACCTTTGTTTACGGTGATGTTTGGCAACATTGGAATATTTGAAAGTCACCCATTTGCTATCAGCCAATGAAAATTTTCCACGAACTTTTGATCTCTGGCTGATTCAGAAAAATCAATTTTTTGCCGGATAGACCGGAATTTGATCTGTATTTAGTATTTTAGCTATTTGTCGTGTGTGGGGGTTTCCCTTTATTTGATAGACCTTTGAAGTGACTAACAAAGTGTACACATAAGAGAATTGTAACAGAGATGATCCACTTCATAACTCTAGGTATGTATCGTTTTGTGGTCTTTATCCATCAGCTTCACTATTACTGAATGGCATTAGGGCTCATTTTACCGAAAATTCTGCCTGTACAGTAAAGGCAGAACTTACATTGTATTGAATAAGTTTTCTTACTCTCTCATACTCTCGTTGTCCTTACAGGTTTATTGTTAACAGTGGCCTCTGTACACTCACATGCAAAAAACACCCCTGCTGGGATTTGAACCCAGGATCCTCGGATTAGAAGTCCGATGCCTTATCCACTAGGCCACAAGGGCTTGCGTTCTGAGAGGGGAAAAAATTCAAATCTAAACGCGTGATGTGTGAGTAACGCGCTGAGTCTACCTCACAGAGAGCTCACAGTGCATGGTGAATGAGAAAGTTAGTGACGTCATCAAAATCTCAGTTCCTCTCGCACTGAGCAGCTGAGCACAACGTGGCTCTGGGTTTACACTAAACATGACGTCTCAAGCAGAACTTACATTGAATTGAATAAGTTTTCTTACTCTCTCATACTCTCGTTGCCCTTACAGGTTTATTGTTAACAGTGGCCTCTGTACACTGTTTATATCCATCCTACTCCGATGTTATCAAACTAACCACCAGCAATTTTGATGACAAAGTTATCAAAAGTGATGAAGTATGGATTGTGGAATATTATGCTCCCTGGTGTGGACATTGTCAGTCCTTCAAAGATGAGTACATGAAGCTGGCTACTGCCCTCAAGGTATGTAGGAATACTTTGTTTGTGATTATATCCTAGTCTGCCAACCACAGACCTTCTTGTAACTCTCTGAAGCCTCATCTCTTGGATATAGGTAGCTTCTGAATCATCTAAGTCCCTTGTATTGGTATTAACCCTTCAAGTCCTGGCATTACAAATACCTATGTAACACCAAACCCATATCAGTAGATTTTGCCTCCAGATGGCTAGAAACTCGGTATACGTGTTGAAACTGATAAAATAGATTGTCAAGATGCAAAAAAAATTGAGGGAAAAATAGTTTTCAGTCTTACTGGGTTAACTCAAATGTTCTTATCTCTTCTTTCCAGGGTGTTGTAAAAGTTGGAGCAGTCAATGCTGATGAAGAGAAATCCTTATCCAGCTCCCATGGAGTCACTGGATTCCCAACTGTCAAGATTTTCAGTGACAAGAGAAACCCCACTCCTTATCAAGGAGCTAGAACAGCTGATGCTATCATTGATGTTGCTCTCGAGGCTATCAGACAGAAAGTCAAAGGAGGAAAGAGTGGAGGCAGAAAGGTTTGTTTTGTTTTCTATACATCTGTACAATCTATTGAATCCCTGAAACATGTGTCTAAACACATCTCTATTCCAAAATAATTGCTCTTTATAATGTACCTATGTAGAAAAATGCTCAGTAGGTTTTGGAATCTTATATCTTGGGTAAAATTGCCAAAGATATATTTTTTTTTCTTTTTTTTTTTTAAGTTGAGAACTTGTATCAATAATAATTCTAAAAGCAACATTCAAATTAAAATCACTCTGAAAAATAATATTCCACATTTTATTTCAGGGGTCTAGTAAAGCTGTGGTGGAGCTGACTGATTCAAACTTTGAGAAGTTGGTCTACAACTCAGATGACATTTGGTTGGTTGAATTCTTTGCTCCATGGTGTGGCCATTGTAAGAACTTGGAACCCCACTGGGAGAAAGCTGCTTCTGAACTGGAAGGAAAGGTATACAGTACATTACATTGAGATGGGGGTCTTTTCTGACAAAATTCCTTTGTACAGAATCCAGTATGTAGGACTATTGCACCCCAATGGAGTGGTAGACACATTAATATTTTTAATTATACCAACTAAGATACTTATTTATTTGACAACAAAATTTGAATATGGCACAATAGAGAAGGTGAAACACAAGTTATATGACTAAAAAATAAAAAGGAATTTTAATTGTGTTAAGCATATTTAAATGCTTGTCACAAACATCGTTCCCCGATTATTTCACCTAGATAAATTTCATGACATGACTTGGACTCGAACCACCAACCTCCAGATCCAAAGTCCAACGCGTTAACAACTGCACCACTGAGGTTGGTTATGACTAAAAAATAATCAAAGATACTTTCATAACATGTCCTACACTGGCCATTATCTTTCCTCTAGTATTGAAAAAAAAAAACTAAATTTCATTTAATGTTTTTCTACACAGGTCAAGCTAGGAGCTGTAGATGCCACCGTACATCAGCGAATTGCAGGAGAGTTCAACATCCGTGGTTATCCCACCATCAAGTTCTTTTCTCCGGGATCTAGATCTGCCTCTGATGCTCAGGAGTACAATGGTGGCAGAACATCTCAGGATATTGTCACCTGGGCTTTGAACAAGTACACTGAGAATGTGCCTCCACCAGAGATTAAGCAGGTGAGTACTGGGGTTGTTGAAAACCCTTGCATTGCAGGATCACCAAAGGCTAAACCTGACACAAAATCTATTGACCAAATATCCTCTCTTTGTAGAACATTTTATGACAAATTTCATTGAAATTGGACAAACTGTGTGTAGTTATCATAGAATGAACAGACAAACTAAATGCAAAATCATTGAATTAATTTATTATTTAATTATTATTATTCTTTTTTTTTATTTACTTTGTTCAGTTACTGGAATAAATTTGAAGGTCAAAAAATTAAAGAAATATGTTACTTCTGTGTAAAGAAACATGAAATCTAACAACCTAATGAACAAAATATGCATTTCATACTAATTTCAGATTGTAAGTGAGGCCACATTCAAGGAAGCATGTGAAGACCACCCCCTGTGTATTGTTGCTGTCCTACCACACATTCTTGACTGCCAGTCCTCTTGCCGTAACAATTACCTCGAGATCCTACAGAAACTCGGTGACAAATACAAGCAGAAAGTGTGGGGCTGGATTTGGAGTGAAGCTGTAGCTCAACCAGACCTGGAGAATGTGTTGGAGATTGGAGGCTTTGGCTATCCAGCCATGGCAGTTCTTAATGCCAAGAAAATGAAGTACTCACTCCTCAAGGGACCTTTCTCTTATGATGGAATCAATGAGTTCCTGAGGTAAGTTGGAGAAGTCAGGTGGAAGAAACGAGTGAGAGGGAAAGAGAAGAGAAGGAACTTGTTTATAATGCCAGCTTTGTAAACAATGACTAAAATGCCCTCTAAACTCACAATCTAAACTAAAGTGAGAGAGTGAGGATGAAGAAAGATCTCTCCTCTCACCTTTTATCACGTGAGCAGACTGGTGCTTTGTTATTAAATAATATAACTTTAGAACACGGGCATACATATTTCCATTTACTTGCCATGAGCGTGGTAGTACGAGTAATTATGTCGAATCCGAATAAACAAACTTCACTTGAATAAACAAATGGTAAATTCTATTTTCGAGGCACCATAATAGCATTACTTGTACTGTCAGTACAC
The DNA here is from genome assembly GCF_000475195.1 of Diaphorina citri. Taxonomy (NCBI): domain Eukaryota; kingdom Metazoa; phylum Arthropoda; class Insecta; order Hemiptera; family Psyllidae; genus Diaphorina; species Diaphorina citri. The sequence continues at coordinate 290,747 of NW_007377522.1, read as the reverse complement.
CTATGAAATTAATGAAATTAAAAAATAGGTGAAATAAATACTGTAGCTCCAAAACGAGTGAGAGGAGAAGAGAAGAGAAGGAACTTGTTTATAATGCCAGCTTTGTAAACAAGGACTAAAATGCCCTCTAAACTCACAATCTAAACTAAAGTGAGAGAGTGGGGATGAAGAAAGATCTCTCCTCTCACCTTTTATCACGTGAGCAGACTGGTGCTTTGTTATTAAATAATATATCTTTAGAACACGGGCATACATATTTCCATTTACTTGCCATGAGCGTGGTAGTACGAGTAATTATGTCAAATCCAAACAAACAAACTTCACTTGAATAAACAAATGGTAAATTCTATTTTCGAGGCACCATGATAGCATTACTTGTACTGTCAGTACCTATGAAATTAAAAGATAGGTGAAATAAATACTATAGCTCCACTCACGATCCAATTCCTAAATAAACAAAAAAGAATATAATTTATTACTTCACCGTGACATGCGAAGTGAGCTCACGTGGCGTGACAGTACTGTAACTGTCCTGAACGAAACTACCTATAATATTAAGTTAAAAATTAAAATCAGATAGAAATAAAATAAATTATTCTTATCAAGACAATTTCGATTAAGATGTTTCGTAGTGTGTTTCTACCTTTACTCTTTTGTTTGTTGTTGACAGGGATCTATCGTACGGCAGAGGTCACACGGCTCCAGTGAAGGGAGCAGCCCTACCCCAGATCAACCAGGTAGATGCTTGGGATGGCAAAGACGGGGAACTGCCACAAGAAGAAGATATTGATCTGTCCGATGTTGATCTCGAAGATTTACCCAAGGATGAATTGTAAGAAGGATCTTATTGCAGTTATTGCTCGTAATGTCCACGTTCATTTGATTGGAGATACAAGAAGCATGATCATAATTTCCACATAAGTTTATTGTTGATACAAGAAGCATTATCGTAATTTCCACATAAAGTTGATTGTTGATACAAGAAGCATTATAATCCCTTGATTTCGTCCTTAGTCCCACACACAGCACCCAAGTGACTGGTTGAGAGATCCTTCTTAGCCTTTGCTTTCAATCACGGTAGTACTCAGACCTGATTTGGCTACCGTGGTTTTGAATTGTTCTGGAATAGGGTACTCAGCCTGAAAACGAAGAAGAAAACAGTTTCAATTTTCCGGCAGTTGACCATTATTGAGGTCAAACTATCAAAATAATAATAATAAAAAAAAAAGACTACACTATTTTTCAAGCAATGTTGACAGCAAAACTCATAACTTGATTGGGCTTGAACCCGTGACCACCTATTTACCAGACAAGCGTCTTGACTGCTATACCACCGAGCTTCACCACGAGGGCAGGCCTTTGCTTTCAATCACGGTAGTACTCAGACCTGATTTGGCTACCGTGGTTTTGAATTGTTCTGGAATAGGGTACTCAGCCTGAAAAAAAAAACGAAGAAGAAAACAGTTTCAATTTTCCGGCAGTTGACCATTATTGAGGTCAAACTATCAAAATAATAATAATAATAAAATAAAAAAAGACTACACTATTATTGTGGTCATTTTTTCAAGCAATGTTGACAGCAAAATTCACAGCTTGGTTGGGATTGAACCCGTGACCACCTATTTACCAGACAAGCGTCTTGACTGCTATACCACCGAGCTTCACGACGAGGGCAGGTATAAATATTCAGGTAATAAATCAGTTGAATATATCTAACTTTCTACATGTGACGTGTATAAGTTAAGAAGGATAGGATGAATTGTAAGAAGGGTGTGAGATGAATTGATAAATGAGAGAGTGTTTCCATCTGTCCAAGAATGAATTGTAAAACAGTATTACAGTATGTTTCCATCTACCTAAGAATGAATGGTAAACAGTGTAGAAGGACTTGTAAAATGATTTTGTCATTCCATCTGTCCAAGAATGAATTGTAAAACAGTATTGGGGTGTTTTTCCATTTACCTAAGAATGAATTGTAAACAGTGTGTGGAAGGAATTGTAAAATGATGGTGAGTTTACAATTCTGTCCAAGAATGAATTGTAAAAGAGTATTAGAGTATTTTTCCATCTACCTAAGAATGAATTGACAACAGTCTGTAGAAGGAATTGTAAAATGATGGTATGAATTGTAAAACAGTATTGGGGTGTTTTTCCATTTACCTAAGAATTAATTGTAAACAGTGTGTGGAAGGAATTGTAAAATGATGGTGAGTTTACAATTCTGTCCAAGAATGAATTGTAAAAGACTATTAGAGTATTTTTCCATCTACCTAAGAATGAATTGACAACAGTCTGTAGAAGGAATTGTAAAATGATGGTGATTTTACAATTCTGTTTAAGAAAGAATTGTAGAAAAATGTGAAGTTATGTGAGATATGCCCATGGAATAATAAGTGAAATTTAAACTGTATGTCATAAAGGTATTGTCATATTTAAACTGTATGTGTAAGTAACTTGTTTTGTAGTCATAACATACCTCTGTAATGCTTTGTAAGCCTAAAGGCATTGCGTTCGCACAGCAAAAATATCTGTAGAAAGTTAGAAACATCGAATGGTGTAGGTGCTTTATTGCTGCACTCATTAGAGGCATAGAGGCAGGGATAAGTGGCTTTGCTTGATTTTCACTTCCAAATAACCCCTCAAAGGGCCGAGAGGAAAAGTAAAAATAGGTGTTGGTGAGAATTTGTACCTATCTCAAACAATATTATGTATATTCTAAGTACCTTAACCTTAGTAATATATGTAGTTTTTGTTTTCTTTGTCTACCACCGATTACGGGAAATCTTCCTTCTTTTTTCAGCCAATTTTATTGTTTCTTTTGTTCTAATTTTTTTTGAAATAAATGAATAATTTCGAGGAAGATTACCTACATGCTAAAAATTACTTAGAAAGGTACCTATTATTGATTTATGATTTCTCCAGTTTTTCTCTTAATTTTGTATATAAGACTGAAAATACCATTTTATAACTTTTTGTATTGTAAGTAAAATATTAATTTGTACAAATAAATTGAAGATCACGTTTTACTTACCGTAGATATTAACCAAAGTGTTTTATCTTCCTACTCGTAAAATCCCCTTGTAGGAGTTCTAGGTATTTACTATCGATTCCGTGGTAGGACATTTTGTTACCTGTTAGCCAGCCTAGTTAGCTTGAAGGGTAGCGCGTCTGCATTGCAAGCGCTAGGTCGCGGGTTCGATTTCCGCCCGGGGTGGATTTAATGGTGAATGGATGAGGTTCATTCTCGGAACGGCTGGCTTTCTCCTATTCTGTCTTCCTTCTCTCTTCGCTTTCGAGACGATAAATCTTCTTGGGAGTTACAGTACCCTCTACCAAACTTCTTTAAAAAAATGTTACCTGGATTCCCAAGAAGGGGAAGTAATACATGAATAAATAATGTGTGAAAAAAGGAGGAATGAAAATTTTCCACGAACTTTTGATCTCTGGCTGATTCAGAAAAATCAATTTTTTGCCGGATAGACCGGAATTTGATCTGTATTTAGTTATTTGTCGTTTGTGGGGGTTTCCCTTTAATCTCTTTATTTGATAGACCTTTGAAGTGACTAACAAAGTATACACATAAGAGAATTGTAACAGAGATGATCCACTTGATAACTCTAGGTATGTATCGTTTTGTGGTCTTTATCCATCAGCTTCACTATTACTGAATGGCATTAGGGCTCATTCTACCGAAAATTCTGCCTGTACAGTAAAGACAGAACTTGCATTGTATTTGGGGTTTCCCTTTATTTGATAGACCTTTGAAGTGACTAACAAAGTGTACACATAAGAGAATTGTAACAGAGATGATCCACTTCATAACACTAGGTATGTATCGTTTTGTGGTCTTTATCTATCAGCTTCACTATTACTGAATGGCATTAGGGCTCATTCTACCAAAAATTCTGCCTGTACAGTAAAGGCAGAACTTACATTGAATTGAATAAGTTTTCTTACTCTCTCATACTCTCGTTGCCCTTACAGGTTTATTGTTAACAGTGGCCTCTGTACACTGTTTATATCCATCCTACTCCGATGTTATCAAACTAACCACCAGCAATTTTGATGACAAAGTTATCAAAAGTGATGAAGTATGGATTGTGGAATACTATGCTCCCTGGTGTGGACATTGTCAGTCCTTCAAAGATGAGTACATGAAGCTGGCTACTGCCCTCAAGGTATGTAGGAATCCTTTGTTTGTGATTATATGCTAGTCTGCCAACCACAGACCTTCTTGTAACTCTCTGAAGTCTCATCTCTTTGATATAGGTAGGTTCTGTATCATCTAAGTCCCTTGTACTGGTATTAACCCTTCAAGTCCTGGCATTACAAATACCTATGTCCAAATACCTAATTACAAATACCTATGTAATCTCTCGTTGCCCTTACAGGTTTATTGTTAACAGTGGCCTCTATACACTGTTTATATCCATCCTACTAAAATAGATTGTCTAACGCGCTGAGTCTACCTCACAGAGAGCTCACAGTGCATGGTGAATGAGAAAGTTAGTGACGTCATCATAATCTCAGTTCCTCTCGCCTCTCGCACTGAGCTATGTCCTCTCGCACTGAGCACTACGTGGCTCTGGGTTTACACTAAACATGACGTCTTTAAGTTGTACTTGGAATTTTTGGACTCCGTATTATGAAGGTTTAGTGCCGCGGCCACAATGGCGACCATAGACCATCGAACATTGACCCTCGTCCAACCGTACCCAGCTCGATTTCTTGATTTTCTGCAAGGGTCAGTACTATGGTCAAGGTTCTGTTGAGGACACTTCTATTCATTAGTATGGTTAATTTTTGGACTCCGTATTAAGAAGGTTTAGTGCGCGGCCACAACGGCGACCATAGACCATCGAACATTGACCCTCGTCCAACCGTACCCAGCTCGATTTCTTGATTTTCTGCAAGGGTTCGGTACTATGGTCAAGGCTCTGTTGAGGACACGTCTATTCATTAGTATGGTTTGTTTATTTTCTCTTGAGTCGGTACTTGGCGAGGGTCGATGGTCAGTTCTCCGTTGTGGACGTCTACTTAGGTAGTATAGAATCTCAGAGTTGCCCAACCTGTGGTTCGCGACCCCCTTTTGACCCTCGTACCCTGGGGCCCATTTTTATTTTTCAAGATGTTTGATAGAGGAAACTGTAACAACAGGGGTCTTATGGTCCTGTAATAGAAGAGAGAAAAAAACACTGTGAAAGACAGGTTTGGAGAAAGCCAGCAGTTACAAGAAAGAACTGCTTAGGATAAAGTTCATCTTGGGTAGGAATCGAACCCGCGACCTAGGGGAGGCGCGCTTCCCTACAGGGCAGGCGCGCCACCCCTTTAAACTAACCAAACTTACTGGGGCACATTGAGGCAGCAATGAAACATGAGGAAAATCAAGTACCTACCTACCTAGATTACAGTGATACATATATAAAGAAAAAAAAAGTCCGATTTGGCTAGATAGAAATTAAAATATTTTATTGAAAATAAAATACGAAGGAAACCGAAAATGCATACAAATAAATAAAATGAAATACTCATACACATAAAGTAAAATAAATAAATAGGTATGTTAATAGTAAAAAATATTCCTTAAAAATAATATTTGTTTATAAAAATTTCGATTTACTTACCGAGTAAATTAATTAGAAGAAAAAATATTTTTCAAATATATGAAAATAAGAGAAAACTCGTCTCTTCTTTATTAAGTAGGTAGTTTTCAAACGAGTATACAAGATTGTTTTAGGATAATCCTAGATCACAACGTTTAAGCCATAGTTACATTCTACAGTAAATTAAACATTCATCCAAACAAAAAAGGTGCTTTGAGATTAGAAATTCACTTATAAAAGAATCACACGATACATATATATTTTTAAAATCGAAACTTTAAAAGTAATTTCACAGAGGACAAATAAATCTAAATACAACTGATTTAAACCTAATTTTACTGATGAATACAAAATGATCAGATAAGCATCAGGGTGTAAAAAAGATAAATATCCCAAACTTTGGTTTCATTCTATTAAAGCTGAATGGAAGCTAGGACAAGAAGCTGTAACAAGAGATACTTAAATAAAATATCGAATTTTTAGAATGGGTTAGGTACAAAAAAAAAATACCCAAGTTAACAGTTTTGAGCACAATACATTAGGAATAAAAAATGATATTACTTATGTAGTCTAGAATGTCTAGATGATTTGGAAAAGCTAGACAGATAGATATTGCGGACATTAGGAATAAAAAATGATATTACTTATGTAGTCTAGAATGTCTAGATGATTTGGAAAAGCTAGACAGATAGATATTGCGGGGGGGAAAACATAGATTGCTTTTATAATAATAAGGAAGATACTCTGGTGTAGTAGTAAACAAGTCACTCCAAATTCCGATATTGATATTAGATTCTAGAACTTTTTTGAACGTGGGGGAAAAATTCATCTAGCTTGGGCACGGGCAGTAAAAAATTGGTCTGAATTTGTTTTTGTTTGAGCAATGTGGAAAATTTTTGTTTCTGAACAAAGGTAATACGGGAGGGGGAGGGGGCATACCGCCAGGGGGAGGGGGTGGAGGGGCAGCACTACCTGTTCCGGACCAGACGAGGCCTGTGGTGTGATATTGGCGGATATACTTCTGAAGCTCGGAGAGGGTTTCCACCCAAGCCTTGGTCCAGTCGACGTGGGTCTTATCCCTGAGGAGAGAGGAATTGGTTATTAGAGAGTTTTTGCACTGCTAAATTACGTGACTATAATTGAAACGTAAGGTGACCAGGTAGACCTGATCAGGTGTCCCTGTCGTCAGGTCTACCTGAGAGTGAGTGGCTGGCCTAACGCAAAACAGAGTTTTCAGATTTTCATCTCATAATGGTAGGTAGATGATTCGTATAAGATCAACAAATCATATTAGGGTTGTTTGCCCTTACACCTAGGCCTCAAAGTGAGCTTTTTGTGTATGGAGTTAATCTGATTCCCAACTAAGCTCGAATATCCGAGCGATCTGTAGTAGCTTTTTCGTTAGGTGTATTCGTTGTTGTTCCATAGGTCTTGAATATTGTTCCATAGAATGTAATGTTATTACCAATCAAATACATAAGACCTTGTTTAGACTGCGAGAGTAAAGGGACTTTTCAGTCCTATGCTGGTAGTATAAACAAGGTATATTCTATTCTATTCTATTCCATGGATGTCTTGCAGTAGGTTGGATAATCCGACAGTAAGTCTCCATGGTAGTAGAGAGTTGCATTTGAGGATGGCATGGGTAGCCGTTTCTTTGCACTCCAAACATAGTCTACAAACAGTTTAAGCTTGCTGGAAGCCCATCGATACCCCGGTAACAGTTGGGAAGTTATCACCGAAAGTAGAGTAACCATCATTCTCGTTAATGGCAGACATGAAGATTTATAAATAAAAGCCAGAAGCCAGATGGTCACTTGTGTACCCACTTTTACACGAAGAAATGAACGTTCGTCCTGAACTTTAGGGGTACATCGAGAACGAGAAATAGCAAATAAGTTAACGAAACTTTACAAAATCAAAATGACTTTTTAGTCCAAGGATAACATATCTTTTTATTTAACCTACCAATGAGAACTAACCCAGCGGTTTTCAGTCTTATGTTGATTTGTTGTTGACAGTCAGCTGACCATTTTTGGACGATCTTCTCATGTAATTGTGCTTGAACAGATGTCAATATGACTGTTTTACTTGAGTTACTTTTAGCAATGGATACCTACTTACCTACAAAGGATGTCAAAATTAAATTCATTAATATGTAGTCAGTATGAATTTCAACATGAGATTGTGGACCAAGGGACAGACAAACTTTAATGTTTCGAGAAAAAGTAAAAAAGTCACTCTTCAATTCCCAATAGGTTTGGGAAGTTAGGATCTGACTTACTGAGTAGCATCTCTCGGTGGCGTAGTGGTCAAGACGCTCACCTGGTAAACAGGAGGGTGTGAGTTCGATCCCAGCAGAGGCATGAAATTTTATCCTCATTTATTTGAGAGTTTAACCACATAATAATGGAGCTCTAAGGATTAGGTGGTAGAGAACGCCTTCGGCGTTAACCTCGCCTTGTGCTTACCGGTCCACTCAAGAAACTATTATTATCTTTACTCAAAACTGTGTAAATGAAGATCTAAGTGAGAAGGGATAAGGCAAAGAAGAAGAATCAGACTCACCACAGTAACCCAGCCCAGGGCAGGTATACTCTCGCTGATTGCACTCAGATGATTGAAGAAGGGGGACGCCCTATTTTTTTCTCTCAAAGCTTGAATGGCGGCTGTTGACAGTCAGCTGACCATTTTTGGACGATCTTCTCATGTAATTGTGCTTGAACAGATGTCAATATGACTGTTTTACTTGAGTTACCTTTGGCAATAGATACTTACAAAGGATGTCTAAATTCTAAATTAAATAAATTCATTAATAGTCAGTATGACTTGATGACTTTCAACATAAGATTGTGGACCAGGGGATAGACAAACTTTAATATTGTGAGCAAAAACGGACTTTTCAGTGTTTTCCTGACACTTTTAATTATTAAGCTCTTTTTTTACTTTCCTTTCCTATCTTTTTAGCCCGTCCTTCTTTTATTATTACGATAGTAATAGTGGGGACGGGTTATTGTATTCGCTTCGGTGTCTGTCTGTTCCCATAGAAGGACCTATCCAAATCTGGTCGACCTATATATCAAATTAAAGGTCTTTTAACCAGGAACACGAAAGTGGTGGTGCAAATTTTTTACTTTCCTTATCCTACAGGAAGGAAAGTCATGTATTTTTTTGTAATTTGGATTCAAAATCGCAAAACAGCTTGCTGTGCTAATTTGGCTGATGTTTATTTGTTTGATGAAAAGACGCGCGTTCAGAATGTGTGACAATTCGTATCAAATCTTGGCTATACACCACACATGACACATGGGGAGGCAATGATGTTCGCACTATGGCACTGCACATTGATTTCTCACGGATTACTAAAGTTAAGCAACCGTCGGGTGTGGCTTTTTGCCTTTTTGAAACCTTAATTTAAAAAAAAAAAATTAGAATCTCCAGCTCGATCTCTTGAAACCTCTACATATGTGATATCCTGATTCCAACATATAAATAGGTAATGATATTTATTATGATTAGTATTGGAACCTCCACTATAAAGGGAATTTGAAGTTTTAAAAGGTGTTTCCCCATGATGGTTTACAGTAAATTTATATATGTTAAAGGTCTATAAAAAGTACTACTCTCCTTATGTTGGCGATTCTAATTATCTCATTATCTAAACTGATTAGATCTAAACTGATTAGGTGGAGCTCCAACTAAAATGAATTAAACAATATCCTCGTACCCTTTCAACACAAACAGATATAGTCAAGCTGGTAAGACAAATACCTCATCACGTCAAAACAAAACTAAATTGAAAAAGTAAAAAGGGACTTTTCAGTCCCTTCCTGACACTTTCAATTATTAAGCTCTGTTTTATTTTCCTTATCCTAGGTCCTAGAAGAAGGAGAGTAATGTATTTTTTGTAATTTGGATTCAAAATCGCAAAACAGCTTGCTGTGCTAATTTGGCGAATGTTTATTTGTTTGATGAAAAGACGCGCGTTCATAATGTGTGACAATTCGTATCAAATCTTGGCTGTACACCACACATGACACATGGAGGGGCAATGATGTTCGCTCTGTGGTACAGCACACTGGTTTCTCATTGCACCGAAGTAAATTAAACTAGTCTGAGGGCCACTTTTCGACGGATTTTTTTTTTTTCGTCGTCGTCGTCTTGAAACCTCTATTTGGGATCTCCAGCTCGGCCTATTGAAACCTCTACACTTAAAGGTAGTGCAATATCTGTGTTTGTGCTGTGCAAAAGCAATAGCAAAAGAACTAAACCAAAATGGACGCGGCACATAAGGGATCAGGAAGAGACCGCCTTAACATAATAAAAAAAACCTCTACACTTGTGGAATTCCGATAAGGACTCCTACATAAATGATGATATATGATTATTAATATATTGGAACCTCCACTATAAAGGGGAATTTCCAATTTAAAAGCTGAAGCCCAATGGTTCATATTGAATTTATAAGTATGTACCTACCCACTGGTCTACTCTCTTTACGAGGCTGCGACTCTATGTTGGCGATTCTAATTATCTCATTATCTAAACTGATTAGATTTATCAGGGGCGGAGGTTCCAACCAAAATGTATTACATAATATCCTCATACCTTTTCAACACTAAGTAACAGATATAGTCAAGCTAGCAAGATAAATAAATACCTCATCACGTCAAAACAAAACTAAATTTTGGATGAGTGAGCAGCAAAATTTGGAATGAAAATTTTTCGTTGTAGAAAAAATAAAAATCCGTTCCCTCTCTTACAATGTGCGTGGGAGAGTTGACCTATCCCTGCTTGTTGATATAACAGAAACACATTTCGTTCATTTTAAGCTGGAGGCCTCGTAAAAAAATGCGAATCCAGACCACTTTTTGTTGAGAATCTCAATATTCTTAATGGATGTGAATGGCGGCTATTTTGTCCGAGGTGGGCTGCAAGAGGCGCATCTTGTCCGATTGTCCGGGGTCCTTGCTCTGGGATGCTACTGTCAGGAACTGCTGCTGAGCCCTGTGCAATAAAAGAATAGAATTACAGCTTGGTAGAGAAGAATTTTCTGGGAAACTTTAGGGTTTTTCATAGATTCTGACGTGACTTAAACAGGAGGGCGTGGGTTCATTCCCAGCCGAGGTATGGAATTTCATCCTCAAAATAATTTGAGAATTTGACCACAGTAATAGTAGTAGCCTACTGCTGGAGTAAAGGGACTTTTCAGTTCTATGCGAGTAGTATAAAAAAAAAACCATTATTATTATTATTATCATGAAGAAATATACTTGAAAACTATAACTAGTTCATATAGTCTGGCGAAATAACAGAAGAAGTGTCAGGACTTACTGGAAAGCTTCAGACACCAGTTTGGCGTGGGTGGCCACATCGCCGCCAATTTTGTTGGACAGAGCAATGTAGGAGGCCAGTGGACCGGCCACTATATCTGAGAAAGCGGCCACAGACATGCTGAGATGAATAGGAGATGTAACTGGAGTGGAGGCCGTGAGAGGGGTGACTTCTGAAAATGAGAACAAAATGACTGGCTAGACGGGAGTACTCATATAAGAGGAAGTAAGGACCTCCCTTAAGAAGGTACAAAAACACTATAAAATAAACTATCTAAATCCAAAATATGTACTCTATCATGACTCTTCATTTTCTCTCCCACGAGAACACCCCATCTTCATATTCCAAGGAGACACTCCTCATATACATAAATCTTCATATACATAAATGACTAAAATGACTCGATTGTTACTTGTTACTAGTAGTTCAGTGAGCTGTAGACCTCCTCACTCAGACTCTTTTGCCCAAGCTGAGACGTACGTATGAATGGAATTCACATTTATCGAAATAGAAAAGAAGGTGACGTCTTACGTAATTAAAAGTTTATTTACAATAAATTTTTGGAGAAGGAAGATATTCTGACTCTTGACTAGGTGGTATCCGAAGAAACCCCATAGTTATGTGTTCATATCGAATATCCAAAACAGTGGCGTGTATACTTATTCGGGGTCCCTTTGGGTCAGTAGTGGATTGACGCATTGGATGCTTCAAGTTATAGATATTTTTGTATACCAACATTTGGGGTCCCTTACCCACTTCAATACAGATTTCAAAATTTGAACTTGAAAATGGAATGAATGGAAATTATGTTGTTTCCCATTTTAACTAAATTCCCACATTGATATCTGGACGAAAATAAACAATATGTTTTTCTCTCACTAAGCTAGTTGACGATGAACAACAAAGAATTCGTCTTCAACAAGGCTATGTTTTAAAAACATGTACCTAGACGTGTGAACTGATGGATAAAATGACAATGTTACAAATCAATATAAGTAAAAGTGGCATTCTTTAACCAAAATGGACTTAACATGTCCTGCTTTCCTTCTCTCTTCGATTTCGGGACGATAAGACCATAGCAGTTACAGTTCCCTCTGTCAAACCTCTTAAAAAAAAAACTACATAGAAGAGGTCAAAGATTCAAACATGCACAATAGTTTCCTAAGTACTTACCTATTGTTCAAATCTACAGAATATCAATACTTCCAATAATAAATTTATAAATTTAATTACTGAATACATCAAGTTACTCATGCTGGTCGTACATTGAACAATTTTTATATAAATCAGAACATTTTCCTTGTGAAACAACCAAAGATTTTTCATTTATTTCAAGTCAGAGCTGGGAATAGATACCATTTACGACAGGTAGGTGCTTACCTTAATTACCTACTTCCAAAAATTTTAGTTGAGTAATTTTTCAACAGGAAAATACAATACGTAGGTAAGTAGGTACCTACGGTTTACGAAAACCGAAACAAAGTTCTACTTCATTTCCATCATGCAACAATAAACTAACATAAAACCCTTTTTTTATACGTTTTACATTTATTTAACAGATCTAAAACTCTTCAAACATGCAAAACAGAAGAACCATTCTAAAATATCTTGCGGTATTCATACGGGCTGCAACAATAAAGTAACATAAAACCCTTTTTTTATACGTTTTACATTTATTTAACAGATCTAAAACTCTTCAAACATGCAAAACAGAACAACCATTCTAAAATATCTTGGGGTATTCATACGGGTACCCAGGACAGCCAACTTTTAAAACCTGTATCAAAAAAAGAGCTTTTATTGTTGTAACACAGAAGGGGAAATGAAGAAGACCGAAGAAACAGAAAAAGAAATATTTCAATAGAGAACGCGAGCATGCATCCACACAGGAAAATACCAAAGATCAAGCAAGATGAATGAGAAACAAGTTAATAAAGAATAGATCAGCAATGCATACCAACATCAGCAACCTCGGGTCCTAACGGATCGAATCTGACTTTGTGCTCAAGTGCTGACTGAGCTGCTGTCAGAAGTTCAGAAAAGAACCGATGTCTTCTCAGAGCAAGCTCATCTTTCCCCACAGGAGTTCTGGGAGGTTCAACACCATCAATGTCTGTGTTGGCCAAGTCACAGTCTACAGTCAGATCTGTGGGTTTCTTATCATTGTACTCTTTCTCCTCTCTGTTTATGAGAAAAACTTTGTTCTCTTCACAGAATGATGTTTTCTTTCTCAAGATCCCAACACTTGGTTTCCTTGCTTGCTCACTGGCTGGGGTATCTTCTACAGGAGTTACTGTGACAGGGGCAGGATCAGGGACAGGAGCAGGTATCCCATCAGACTTGCTGTCCTCTGAGTCTCCTGAATTTGCTTTCGTGCAACACTTGAACATCAGATACCCAGCATTGAATCTTGCAATCTATGTAGGTAGGGAATGGTCTACAAACGGGGTGGACACATGCAAATTACCAAAAGTAATTAATTACTCACTCTCAACACAAGGGATGGACAAAATGGATACTGAACAAAGATTTAGACCAAGCTAAATGCTGTCAATAATAATACGTCTGAACAAAAGAGGATCATAATATATTCGTTATTTCTTATTGTGTGTATTGTTCTACTATATTGCTTGTACTGTTATTATGTACTCAGTTCTATGAAATATTCCATTATCCTTTAGCTCAAATCCACACTGTCAACCTTATTGCAGTCTGAACAAAAGAGGATCATAATATATTCGTTATTTCTTATTGTGTGTATTGTTCTACTATATTGCTTGTACTGACACGAATTACACAAGAAAAATATTACTCTAGACCACGAGGAAACTTGAGCTTAATTAACTAGAAAGAACAAAGCGTAAGCGCTATTACTTCAACAAGAATGAGAAGAAAACGAAGAGAATATGATTCACCGATCGATTACAGGGACACGAATTACACAAGAAAAATATTACTCTAGACCACGAGGAAACTTGAGCTTAATTAACTAGAAAGAACAAAGCGTAAGCGCTATTGCTTCAACAAGAAAGAGAAGAAAACGAAGAGAATATGATTCACCGATCGATTACAGGAAAAAGAAATTTTGAAATGAAACGAAATTTTTTCTTTTGTCCGTTTGCCGGTTTGAGTCGGGTTGAGCGGGAAGCGGGATAACTGAGAAGCCGGCAAGTTATCTATAATTTAAAGACAGGGCTTCCCCAACCCCAATAGTCCCAATACTTCATTTCTCTCTTTGAGGCCTGTTCTGAAAGTGTAGCCTCTCGGTCTTTGTATTTTGCAAATTTTGTTCCATAAACTAATTTTGAAAGGAAAAACATGAAAATCTATCAATTTTTGTAAATAATCTCGATTTTTTTTTATTTATTTATGGAACAAATTCGAAGTTGAAAATGGCTTTTCACTTTCAACGGAAGAGAGTTTTCTTGAGAACCCCTGAAACATTCAAGTTTAAAAATATGGGTGACTAAAGTCACCCATTAATTTGATTTGGCAACAGGGTGAGACAAAACTGTACGGAAAAAAATACGGAATTATTTCCGTACACATTGCCAGTCCCTTGTTTCTTGCTTTCTTGTTTACCTTCCACTTCCTCTTTCATCTTTAGGGATGGGATATTCGACTCTTTTTGAATATTCGAATACCACGACTCGATTCTTTTCAAATATTCGACTCAAAGAATCGACTCTAAAAGAATCGCGATTCTTTTGTAGTAAGAGAGAGACAGATAGATGAGGTAACCCCCCTCGCACACAGGATCACTCTCGCTGCTATTCGTAACCAATGAGATTGCAACATAGCCGATTCTTTTTCCCCCCACCACACGCTTTAGTTTGTACAGGGTTTTTGCCTCTACGAATTGTATGAATAAACAGCAATGTAGGTACAACCTCGACTCTTCAAAGAATCGCGATTCTTTGAATTTAAGAATCGCGATTCACGATTCTTTTGAAATATTCGACTCTTTGAATCGACTCAGAGAATATTTACCCATCCCTATTCATCTTCCACTTCCATCACCAAAATCCAGTTTGTGCGCAGTACGACTTTCGCTCGGAGCTACGTTGGCAACACTGTTTCAGTTTAAAATTTTCTAATCAACAACAAGAACAAAATAACATAGGGATGGGATATTCGACTCTTTTTGAATATTCGAATACCACGATTCGATTCTTTTCAAATATTCGACTCAAAGAATCGACTCTAAAAGAATCGCGATTCTTTTGTAGGCGGGGGAGACTAAAAATGGGGAATGAAAAAACAAAACTAAAAACAACTAAAATTGTAGTTGTACAGGGCACGGCAACGTAGGTACAACCTCTGCCCTAAATCACCAAAGTATGGAAAAGTATCTTACAAGTAGTCTTTTTCATGAGGGCTTTCTGTGGCTTGGGCTTATGGTAAAAATAAACCAAAATCCTGTTAGGTCCGTTTTTCAACGCATTATATCTACTTTTTAGTTTGTGAGCACAAAATTTTCAAATTTTAATGCTAGTTGGCTCTTGATACCTACCTACTTGATTTTGGTGTTCTAGATTGACGTCCAAACGCGAAAGCCTTTATTTCAAGGTTGAAAAGTTCACCCCGCCGGGAATTGCAAAATTCTCCACAGGGGTAAAATGCTGTTAAAATACATAGTACATTGCATATTTACTTCAATTTCCAGGCGTTCATACAAAATAGTCCTCTGTTCGCGTGAGAATATCGCAAAACTATTTCTGCCTCTTTGAATTTAAGAATCGCGATTCACGATTCTTTTGAAATATTCGACTCTTTGAATCGACTCAGAGAATATTTACCCATCCCTAAGTTTGAATTTTAATTTAATCACACTTGATAGAAGAATAGATTGTTATCTACCTCCCAGTAAGATGTTTTAAATGTCGGCTTGAGTAGTTGAACAATATTTGTACTTTTTGAAACATATGAATGGAAAAGCAGAATTTTGAATTTGGACGAATCATATCGAAATATGGAATTGTAAATACTCTTCCATACTTTGGTGATTTAGGGCACTTCCTGTGACTTTGTGCTGTCGTTATAAGTTATTAACAAGAGAAACACAGCTGGATCCAAGCAGTACTGTAAGAAACAGACCATGTGGTCTGTGTCGTAGCATGTCCATCCCGTAGTATGCCTCTCATCAGATGGGCGAGAAGAGACACAATACTTCCCATTTACTCGCAGGTGCTGGGTCATCTTTTGACTCCGTCAGAATTTTTATTATTATTTTTTTAAAGCCTTTAGGATGAAGTTCCTAATAGAGTTTGTTTTCTTTTCCATGCCCAGGCGCCTACTCCTGCTCCCTATGTGAAGGAAATGAATGATGCTGGACAGTTCTACACTAACCGAGTGCTCAAGGATTGGAAAGAAAAGTAAGTTCACTTGATAATGGTTACTCTACTTTCGGTGATAACTTCACAACTGTTACCGTTATGGGGTATCGATGGGCTTCCAGCAAGCTTAAACTGTTTGTAGACTATGTTTGGAGTGCAAAGAAACGGCTACCCATGCGATCCTCAAATGCAACTCTCTACTACCATGGAGACTTACTGTCGGATTATCCAACCCAACTTCACAACTGTTACCGTTATGGGGTATCGATGGGCTTCCAGCAAGCTTAAACTGTTTGTAGACTATGTTTGGAGTGCGAAGAAACGGCTACCCATGCCATCCTCGAATGCAACTCTCTACTACCATGGAGACTTACTGTCGGGTTATCCAACCTACTGCAAGACATCCATGGAATAAAATAGAATATACCTTGTTTATACTACCAGCATAGGACTGAAAAGTCCCTTTACTCTCGCAGTCTAAACAAGGTCTTATGTATTTGATTGGTAATAACATTACATTCTATGGAACAATATTCAAGAATTTATGGAACAATATTCAAGACCTATGGAACAACAACGAATACCTACACCTAACGAAAAAGCTCCTGCAGATCGCTCGGATATTCGAGCTTAGTTGGGAATCAGATTAACTTCGTACACAAAAAGGCCACTTTGAGGCCTAGGTGTTGGGGTAAACAACCCTAAAATGATTTGTTCATCTTATACGAATCATCTACCTACCATTATGAGATGAAAATCTGAAAACTCTGTTTTGCGTTAGGCCAGCCACTCACTCTCAGGTAGACCTGACGACAGGGACACCTGATCAGGTCTACCTGGTCACCTTACGTTTCAATTATAGTCACGTAATTTAGCAGTGCAAAAACTCTCTAATAACCAATTCCTCTCTCCTCAGGGATAAGACCCACGTCGACTGGACCAAGGCTTGGGTGGAAACCCTCTCCGAGCTTCAGAAGTATATCCGCCAATATCACACCACAGGCCTCGTCTGGTCCGGAACAGGTAGTGCTGCCCCTCCACCCCCTCCCCCTGGCGGTATGCCCCCTCCCCCTCCCGTATTACCTGAGCTGGATGCCCTCAGCCTGGACTCGGGGGCCAACGATAGATCGGCCCTGTTCGCGGAAATCAATCAGGGTGCCAATATCACCAAGAGTGAGTCCCCCCTCCCGGGAATGAGTTTTCTTTTGTGTTGGCTTGTGTTTGAGCATGGGGTTATATGTTAAGGCAGGCTCTTCTTGATCCCTTGTGTGCCGCGTTCGTTTTTGTTTGTTACTATTGCACTGCTTAAGATGAGTTTAGTTTTTGTAGGGGCTTTAGCCGAGTGGTAATGGCGCTGGCAAAATATAGAAGAAAAAATCTTCTCTTTGTCAGCCTTA
Organism: Diaphorina citri; assembly: GCF_000475195.1. Classification (NCBI taxonomy): domain Eukaryota; kingdom Metazoa; phylum Arthropoda; class Insecta; order Hemiptera; family Psyllidae; genus Diaphorina; species Diaphorina citri. The sequence goes on along the minus strand of NW_007377522.1, from coordinate 273,077 downwards.
ACTTACGTTATACACTAGGTTAAGTGGCAGAGATTGCCTCGGGCTTTAGCTTCGCCTTGGCTTCAATTTACGTGTCCTTTTTGCTTTCTCCTCCTTTATTTTTACTTTTTAGTTATACCCACGAACATTTTTTCTTCTTCTCCTTCTCGTATATCTCTTGGCATGTGTTTCTTAGAATTCTTCATTTTACTGTTGAACTTTTTAAGCGTTTCTTGGGGGGAAATCCTTCTTCTTTAATGCATGTGCGTGTGTTTTCCCCTTTGTTTTTCTTACTACAATTTTATTATTCTTGAACCAATGAAACAATAAGTTGGTTTCTGAATTGATAGGGCAAATGACATTCAAAGTCGCGCCCCTTTGAAAATATTTTTTTTTTTTTTCTAAAAATAAAACATTTTTTTTCCTATTTTCTATTATAGTTGCATGGTATATTTAATTTTTACTTTTATCATTATGTCCACTGAATGATGCATGTAAAAAAAAAGACTTCCTAAACGACAATCAAACTAACTCAGAATTTTCCCCTCCCAGATTTGAAACGAGTGACCGCCGACATGCAAACTCACAAGAATCCCAACCTGAGGTCCGGGCCTGCTCCGTTCAAGGCCGCCCATAATGGGGCCGCGAGCCCAGCCAAACCGGCCGCCCCTGTTAACAAACCACCCGTGTTTGCTCGCGATGGCAAAAAGTGGCTCATTGTAAGTTAAAGCTTATTTTTTATCTCAACCACGATATTTATTTAATATACCTTATTTATACTGTTGGCTAGGACTAAAAAGTCCCATTATGCCAACAGAGCAGAGCAATATGGAATTTCATCCTCGATATTTTGATCTTAATACCTAATAGTCAAGTATTTTCTGCTGGGATGAAGGGATCAGTCTGGAGTAATATAAAATGGATGGAAAATTGACATGTGTTTACACTTTACATCCTTAAATGCAAGGGGTTAGCATTTCCCTTTAAGATAGCCCAAGATGGGTCTCATATTCAAAACAAAACAAGCTTTTAGTGTGTAGTATTTGTAGATTTACCCTTCTGTTACCAGTGAACTATTTGTATAAGCTTAACCCGACTTTTAGGGCTGTTTCCTGCCCCTAAGTACACCAAAGCCTCAGAGTGAGCTTTTTGTGTTCAAAACTAGTGATTTTTAAATTATAGCAGAAATGCATAATATTCTGTTACAAGACCAGATTCGTATAAGATTAACTCATCCCTTAGGGCACGGCCTGCTCCGTTCAAGGCGGCCCATAATGGGGCCGCGAGCCCAGCCAAACCGGCCGCCCCTGTTAACAAACCACCCGTGTTTGCTCGAGATGGCAAAAAGTGGCTCATTGTAAGTTAAAGCTTTTTTTTTATCTCAACCACGATATTTATTTAAGATACCTTGTTTATACTGTTGGCTAGGACTAAAAAATCCCATTATGCCAACAGAGCCATATGGAATTTCATCCTCGATATTTTAATCTTAATACCTAATAGTCAAGTATTTTCTGCTGGGATGAAGGGATTAGTCTGGAGACTCTGGAGTAATATAAAATGGATGGAAAATTGCCACGTGTTTACACTTTGCATCCTTAAATGTAAATGCAAGGGGTTAGCACTTCCCTTTAAGATAGCCCAAGATGGGTCTCATATTCAAAACAAAACAAGCTTTTAGTGTGTAGTATTTGTAGATTTAGCCTTCTGTTACCAGTGAACTATTTGTATAAGCTTACCCCACTTTTAGGGCTGTTTCCTGGCCCTAAGTACACCAAAGCCTCAGAGTGGGCTTTTTGTGTACAAAACTAGTGAATTTTAAATTATAGCAGAAATGCATAATATTCTGTTACAAGACCAGATTCGTATAAGATTAACTCATCCCTTGGGGCAGTGCTTTTTGTGTATGGAGTTTAGCTGGTTCCTAACTAAGCTCTAAGATCTGAGACGGATTTTCAGTAGCTTTTTGGTTAGGTATTTACCATGGATGTCTTGCTGAGGATTACCTAACCCTACAGTAACTCTCCATGGTAGCTACGAGACCAAATAACGAGGGCAGGTATAAATATTCAGGTAATAAATCAGTTGAATATCTAACTTTCTACATGTGACGTGTATAAGTTATTTCCCTCTCTCTATCAATATGACCTTTACAAAGTTACAGAGGCATCCATCAAGATTCTATTTTTTTTCTACAGAACATATTATGGGAAGCAGACCTTCTCTTTAACTGCTTAAGTAATATCAGTCTTTTACACCTTGCCCTTTTCACTGCTATACCAGCTCCTCTACTATAAAGGCACCCAGGACGGATTGGTTACTTACATAATCTCCGTTGCCTTTGGGTACTAGCACGTTCATTTCTGAAGACTTGGAGCTGACGATCTCCACGTCCAGAGATTCGGGACTGAGGTACATTTGACACCCATCCGTCTTGTCAATGGAGATGGTCGGCACTTTGCCTAGCACCTGAAAACACATGGAAATATATGGGTATGAGTTACTGGCTCTTTAAAGCAATTAAACAGCTTATTTTTGTGTAACTCCAAAAGGAGGTAGGCACAGAAATCGAACCAAGACTTGGAGCTGACGATCTCCACGTCCAGAGATTCGGGACTGAGGTACATTTGACACCCATCCGTCTTGTCAATGGAGATGGTCGGGACTTTGCCTAGCACCTGAAAACACATGGAAATATATGGGTATGAGTTACTGGCTGTTTTAAGCAAATAAACAGCTTATTTTTGGGTAACTTCAAAAGGAGGTAGGCACAGAAATCGAACTCGCCTACAAGGCAGACGCGCTACCGTCCAAGATAACTAGGTTGCCTAAGTAAAGTAAGGGACAAAGGGCCAGCCTAGTTGGCTCCTATCCTGTCTTCTTTCTTTTTTAGATTTCGGGACGATAAGACCTTAGCAGTTACAGTTCCCTCTACCAATCCTCAAAAACATATAATAATAATAAATTGTATAAATAAGTCTACCTAGGGAATTCCATTATTGAGGAGCTCAGGTGCTCAGGTAGTACAAGATGATGCTAGTCATAAGTTCAAAAGCCATTTTTATTCTTACCTGCATCTGTACAGACTGGCAGTTGACAAACTCCACGGAGGACACAAGAGAATCGAACACCACCGAGGATTTCTTGCACGAGTCCATGAACACGGAGTTGAGTTTCCCTTTGACTACCACCGTGGAGTTGACACAGTTGAACATGTACACGACGTTGTTCATTTCCGCGCCCTCCACCACGAGATTCGGGTTATCCTTCTGGTACTCCTGGAATGAAAGGGGAAAATGCGGGTTAGAAAAGAGACCAAGTCTCATTTGGTCTCGTAGCTACCATGGAGACTTACTGTAGGGTTAGGTGACGAGATTCGGGTTATCCTTCTGGTACTCCTGGAATGAAAGGGGAAAATGCGGGTTAGAAAAGAGACCAAGTCTCATTTGGTCTCGTAAGTACCATGGAGAATTACTGTAGGGTTAGGTAATCCTCAGCAACACTCTTTTGCCCAAGCTGAGACGTACGTATGAATGGAATTCACATTTATCGAAATAGAAAAGAAGGTGACGTCTTACGTAATTAAAAGGTTATTTACAATAAGTTTTGGAGAAGGAAGATATTCTGACTCTTGACTAGGTGGTATTCGAAGAAACCCCATAGTTATGTGTTCATATCGAATATCCAAAACAGTGGCGTGTATACTTATTCGGGGCCCCTTTGGGTCAGTAGTGGATTGACGCATTGGATGCTTCAAGATATAGATATTTTTGTATACCAACATTTGGGGTCCCTTACCCACTTTCATTTCCCTACGGGTCCCTAATTGCCCGACCCCTAAATGAAATATACGCTAGTGATCCAAAAGCATAGGAAAGTTGGGAATCCCCACTCTTTCTTACAACGTATTGTCTGATCCTAGCTGAAAGTATAAGTCAGACTGCTTGCAATTTGCCAAGGCTATCTCGAACTATCTACAAACAAATAAATATTTGCCTCAGCTGAGTAAAACTAAAAAGTGTAAAATTAATCTAGTGAATTCTAGTGTTAGCAGATAGATGATGGCGATAAAATCCACCAAGTTTTATTATAATGGCATAATTAGCGAGTTTTCAAGTGTAGGGAATAGGGAATAGTTTTGTAGAATAATCCAATAAAATGCATTATGTACAGAGTGAAGCTAGAAACACGACTTAAAAAAAAAAAAAAAAAAATAATAATAAGAATAATAAGAATAATAAAATAAAAATCTGGCCCTCAAGCTGCACTGAGGCATTAATTCTAAATATTAATATCTGATTGCCCGAAATTGATTCAGTCTGACTCAAGAGACTTTTTGTGCCATAAAATGGGGTGTAGAGAGTTGTCTCATTTTCAAGTCATCCTGTAGTAGTGTCTGAGGCATAGCGCGCGATGAGATAAGACCAGCATAATGTATGTATCATGTATGATGAGTACCTACTAATAGCAGTGAATCCAAATGAAATGAATCAGTGAGTCATATACTCGCTTACCTCACTCTCTAGTCTCTTCTCTACAAGTAGGTACTGTATCAATAGCTATGAGCTATGAGTGTTTCTTACAGTACTGCTTGGATCCAGCTGTGTTTCTCTTGTTAATAACTTATAACGACAGCACAAAGTCACAGGAAGGACTTATTAATAGTGGAATATAATCGCTATAGGTGGCATTCTCTAGTCTCTACCACCTAACGGACCTGAACTTACTGTCAACGAGTTGGTTTATCGATTGTCCAAGTCGCGGGTTCGATTCGCGGCCGAGGCGAACTTCATCCTAAAAAGATAGGGTTCGTTCTCGGAACGGCTGGCTTTCTCCTTTCCTGTCCTCCCTCTCTCGTCAATTTCGGGGCGATAAGGCCTCTCTGTTGATACAGTTCCCTTTATAAAACTTCAAAAAATCTCATTTTACGAGTGGAAAAAAATATTACTTACGAGTGAAAGAGTCGACAGTGGGTTTGCTCGCTCCGTTTATGGTTTGGACAGTTTCTTCTAGTTTCGAGCTAACGGTTTCCAGTCGGGAAAGAATAGAATTGAATGCGGACGCAAGAAACGCTTAAAAAGTTCAACAGTAAAATGAAGAATTCTAAGAAACACATGCCAAGAGATATACGAGAAGGAGAAGAAGAAAAAATAATGTTCGTGGGTATAACTAAAAAGTAAAAATTAAGGAGGAGAACGCAAAAAGGACACGTAAATTGAAGCCAAGGCGAGGCTAAAGCCCGAGGCAATCTCTGCCACTTAACCTAGTGTATAGGGACGCTTTTTGATCGAAACTTGAATCTGGAGAAGAAGAAAAAAGGTTGACAAATTGAAAATGAGAAAATAACTTTGTGCTGAAAGGTGAGTTCGTTTTCCCAAAGAAGAATCTGCGATGCTGTTTAAAATGGGTAGGACAGCAATCTACCTGTTTCCAGAAAAAAAAGTGAACATTGAAGTTAAAGTAGGTAAAAAGATTAAAGCGACAACTACAATACACATTGAAATTGATCGGATCAATGTTTGTCTGTTGCCAGTATTGACAATCATGAATTGACCAGCGGTTTACTCTTTGGGAAAACGAAGATCCCAGAAAGCAAATAAATAGAAGGGAAAAGTGGATACTGACGAATAATGGACAAAATGGATACTGACATTACAAGGTTAATACAGATATTTACGAAGCAGTAGGTGTTTCCTGATGTGAAATTTTGATGAATCTGCAGTGCAGTGAAAATGAAATCATCCAAAATTTTATTGTTCCCATGACGTAATCACCAGCGAAAAAACAATGATCTTCAATATCTTCAAAACTAAGTGCCCGTTTTATAGCGCCTCAGATAAGTTTCCTTTTGTTCAGAATTTGTTAAATGAGTATATTCCATCAAATCTTACATAACCTATACCATTCTTTCTATTACCTTTACCAGCTTACCACCGGAAAATCCCAAAATTGCTTAATGTAGCAAAAAATATAAGCCATGATGTGGAATGATGAAAAAAAGCCACCTGTTCCTCAGATAAATACACATTAGCAAAAAAATGTTATTGAAAGTGAAAGTAACGATTAAGTTGATTCTTCAAAAGTGGTCTACAAACGGGGTGGACACATGCAAATTACCAAAAGTAATTAATTACTCACTCTCAACACAAGGGATGGACAAAATGGATACTGAATCAAGATTTAGACCAAGCTGAATGCTGTCAATAATAATACTTCCACCATTCATAGACACAACTAGTTTAGGGAATTTATTAAGTATTTTTTGAGGAATAAGCAAATGTAGGTAACCAAGCATTCATTTTAGATGTGTATCGATCTAAAGCATGGGTAATAATAATATGTAAGTAGGTATAAAAGTACATAATGAAGGAGCACTGTATAAATAAAGAATGTTCAAAAACCATTCATAGACACAACTAGTTTAGGGAATTTATTAAGTATTTTTTGAGGAATAAGCAAATGTAGGTAACCAAGCATTCATTTTAGATATGTATCGATCTAAAGCATGGGTAATAATAATATGTAGGTATAAAAGTACATAATGAAGGAGCACTGTATAAATAAAGAATGTTCAAAATGTAGGGTATCAAACAGAACGAAGGAAGAAGTACATATGTGGATAAACAGAGATTTACAATGAACTACCAATGGTAGCAACAAACCAAATTATACCTTACACCACTGCAATCTTTATCACAAAAAACACAACAAAATTGACAGATAAAGGAAAATAACAACAGGTAAGAAAAAAAGTAAGTGAATAAACTTACAAAAAATATTTCAGAAATTAACAAAATGTAAAGAAAACTGTCTAAAAATAATGAAAACTGCTTGAAAACAAAATGAAAATTTGAACAAATGAAAATGAAAAAATTAATGCTGATGAAAATTCAAATGTGAAAGCCAAGGTTGAACATAACAGAAAAAGAAGAAAATAAAAATAAACAGAAAATGTGTATAAAAATAAATATCTAGGTATAAGGGCCATCACTGGTGGGAATATACTTAGTTTGATGGTCATACATTTACAAGGCTAAATTTTATACAGTTACTTATAGCTGCCCAGCTACCTATACCTACTTACTTAATGTAAACAATAAAGTAAATCCACTATAAACTGTTTTAATGTACCTAGGACAAAAAGGGTTTCTTTTTGTCCAATGGCCAAATTTAGGTAAAATGGTAGCAACAGTATACAAGAGGGATAAGGTTACTATTCCAACAAATATATTTACCTAGCTACTTATGTTTACCATATGTTTACCACCTTATGTTTACCATAAGGTACATTTTTTGTTTGCCTGTTACCTGGCTAGAGGATACCTGTTGTTGAAGCAATAGCGCTTACGCTTTGTTCTTTCTAGTTAATTAAGCTCAAGTTTCCTCGTGGTCTAGAGTAATATTTTTCTTGTGTAATTCGTGTCATATTTTCAAGTCAAAATGAGAGAAATTGTTCATGTACAAGCTGGACAGTGTGGTAATCAAATTGGAGCTAAATTCTGGGAGATTATCTCTGCAGAACATGGCATTGACCCTACTGGTGCCTACCATGGAGACAAAGACAATCAGTTGGAAAGAATCAATGTCTACTACAATGAAGCACAAGGAAGGAATGTGTATGTGCCCAGGGCTATCCTAGTTGACCTAGAGCCTGGTACTATGGATGCTACTCGATCTGGTCCCTATGGTCAAATCTTTAGGCCAGACAACTTTGTGTTTGGTCAATCTGGTGCTGGTAACAATTGGGCAAAGGGTCACTACACAGAAGGTGCTGAACTAGTAGACTCAGTATTAGATGTAGTACGTAAGGAGGCAGAGAACTGTGACTGTTTACAAGGTTTTCAACTAACTCATTCTCTAGGAGGTGGCACTGGCTCTGGTATGGGAACATTGTTAATCTCAAAGATCCGTGAAGAATTCCCAGACAGAATAATGAACACCTATTCAGTTGTGCCATCACCCAAAGTGTCTGATACAGTTGTCGAGCCTTACAATGCCACTTTATCTGTTCATCAGCTGGTAGAAAATACAGATGAAACATATTGCATTGATAATGAAGCTCTTTATGACATTTGCTTCAGAACTCTTAAACTTCAAACACCAACATATGGAGACTTGAACCATTTAGTTTCTTTAACAATGTCTGGAGTCACAACCTGTTTGAGGTTCCCAGGACAATTGAATGCTGATCTGCGTAAACTTGCTGTCAACATGGTTCCTTTCCCACGTCTGCACTTCTTCATGCCTGGATTTGCCCCTCTGACTGCCAGAGGAAGCCAACAATACCAAGCTCTATCTGTTCCAGAATTAACACAGCAAATGTTTGATGCCAAAAATATGATGGCTGCATGTGATCCAAGACACGGTAGATACCTTACAATTGCTGCTATCTTCAGAGGGAAAATGTCAATGAAGGAGGTAGATGATCAAATGATGAATATTCAGAACAAAAATTCCAGCTACTTTGTAGAATGGATTCCAAATAATGTTAAAACTGCAGTATGTGATATTCCACCCAAAGGTCTAAAGATGAGTGCCACTTTCATAGGTAACTCTACTTGCATTCAAGATTTGTTTAAAAGGATATCTGACCAATTCAATGCTATGTTTAGAAGAAAAGCTTTCTTACATTGGTACACTGGTGAAGGTATGGATGAAATGGAATTCACTGAGGCTGAGTCTAATATGATTGATCTTGTGTCTGAGTACCAACAATACCAGGAAGCTACTGTTGAGGAAGATGGAGAGTTTGAGGAGGATGAAGAACCTCTTGAAGAAAACTGAAATACCAATCTTGAGACTACATTGTAACAAGAAACATATGAAGGAAGAGCAAGCCCTAAATTGGTAAGTTTACCTAGGTACCTACCTATTTTCTGTGCTGAATGTATCAAATTAATTATAATTAGGTGTATCATGGCATTTGAGTCCTTCCCCATTTGTCTAGAACTCTAGACATTAACCCTTGTCCAGACATGTGTAAATTCAAGCCATCAAATGTTGAAATAGGGAAACATATGAAGGAAGAGCAAGCCCTAAATTGGTAAGTTTACCTAGGTACCTACCTATTTTCTGTGCTGAATGTATCAAATTAATTAAAATTAGGTGTATCATGGCATTTGAGTCCTTCCCCAAGAACTCTAGACATTAACCCTTGTCCAGACATGTGTAAATTCAACCCATCAAATGTTGAAATACCTATTTGGTTATATGGTTCTTTTCAGTCCTATGTTACAAAGAACTGGGTAGATTCTATTCTATTCTGGTTTGTGATCTATGAGATGTACATATTGAGATTGTTACCTCTTACCTATTCACTGAAATTATGAGGTCCTAAATTGTCTTCACGAGTCTGAGTGCATTTTGAACTAGGCACTACTGCACAAGTACCTCTTTTATCAAAGATGGTAACTCATTTTGTCTGTTTCTGGGCTTTTTATGTCACCTCTGAATCCCAGACAAAACTTCAACTGAGTGTGTCTGCTATTCAGAGGTTTCATTGTATTACTCAGCCATTTGTATTTGTAACAAAATCCTCTGAAATGTACCTACTTATTTTGCTTGTACATATTATTACAATTTAAAGAAAAGTACTACATCATCTCTATCAGGACTTGTAGGTATTTATGATCTTGATTTTTTGAAGCATCAAATACAAAATATGTACCTACAAATTTATTAAAAACAAGTGAGAATTCCCAAGTTATTCCTTTATTTACGGATACCAGCACTGTCAACTTCTTTTGTCTGATTTTCTAGATTTTTTTCTCACAGGTATCCTTTTTCCTACTTTCCTTTTTCTTCCCGTTTCCTGATTTTAGAATAAGTTCTAATTTAATTTTGAAGTTCATATTATATTTCACAATACATAATTCTAATAAATACAATCAAAGATGGTAGGTTGATCTTTAAGACTTCTTCTGACAAGATTTTATTCTATAAAATAAATAAATAGTAAAGTAAGTAGGAGGCTATGTAGAATGGCACCCAGGTGTTAGACATAAAAGTTAGTGTCAAAGTAAGTACCTACCTAACTGTATGAGTTGATAACTTTCACATATCTGAGAACCAAGTTTTTCCCCTTCTCTTATTCTGTATGGACTCTACATAGTGCCTAAGGGTAGAGTATAATCTGAAGCACAAGTTCAGGTGTGTAAAGTGAAGCCTTAAAAGGAAGTAAAGCCAATAGTGTGTTAAGGTCATTTGTGTGAATGCAAAATAATAATACTCAAACTATTCCCTCATTAGATATGATGACTCATCTTGCTTCATAACATTATCTCCACTGAGTTTGTCATGTTTATTCTGAGATAATAATTTATTTAATTCTCAGGTACACTCATAATCATATAAAATTAAACATAGGTATCCTCTAGCCAGGTAACAGGCAAACAAAAAATGTACCTTATGGTAAACATAAGTAGCTAGGTAAATATATTTGTTGGAATAGTAACCTTATCCCTCTTGTATACTGTTGACTGTTGCTACCATTTGTAAAATCCGCCCCGGGCGGGAATCGAACCCGCGGCCTAGCGCTTACAAGGCAGACGCACTACCAACTAAGCTAACTAGGCTGGCCTCTATGTAGTTCTATTTGTTAAATGTACCTACAACTCGGTAGGTAGTTTTCTAGTGTCGCCAAATTGACTGAAACTATCTGTATACCTATTTGTTCTAATGAGATGGCTAATTGCCTGTTAGAACATTTTTCTTCTAGGTTCATATTTTCATACCTACACATCTACACATACGTATTGACCGTATTGTATACGGTCTGTAAGACAATTATTGAGGTATTCTAGGATTCTTAGGTATTAGATTCCAATATACCATGTAAAGTCGTACGTCTGAGCAAGTTCTTGTTTGATATCTTAATTCTATACAAGTAACTAGACAAGTGATGTTAAGTCCATTTTGGTTAAAGAAGGCCTGCACTTTTACTTATATTGATTTGTAACATTGTCATTTTATCCATCAGTTCACACGTCTACATGTTTTTAAAAAAACATAGCCTTGTTGAAGACGAATTCTTTGTTGTTAATCGTCAACTAGCTTACATATTGCTTATTTTTGTCCAGATATCAATGTGGGAATTTAGTTAAAATGGGAAACAACATAATTTCCATTCATTCCATTTTCAAGTTCAAATTTTGGAATCTGTGCCGAGGCTGCTGCCCAACATCCATTAAGAATATTAAGATTCTCAACAAGAAGTGGTCTGGATTCGCATTTTTTTACGAGGCCTCCAGCTTAAAATGAACGAAATGTGTTTTTGGAGGTAAGTAAATTGAGTAATTGTTGATATTTTATTATCATAGTGAATAGCAACTGAAAACACAAGGCCTAGTGCTCAAGGGACTTCTCATTTCAAACTTTGGAGTGAGAGGAATTAGGTACTTTAAGAGCAAGGTTCAAAAGATTTCTTGGTCTAGTCCTACAGTTATTGTGTGCAAATATCAGATTATCCTGAGGAGGGATTATACCTAGTAGGTAGGCTGATATATAGCTTTTCTCTTTCAGTTATGAACTCTAATCTCAAAGATGATCAAAAACAAGACATGAGCATTTTAATTTTTAATAGTAATATGTAGGTAGCTATTACACATCTGTCTAATCTCTTGTGAAATCTACTTAAAACTAAAATGTGATTCTGTTTCAGGAACCCATCAATACAGGCTAATTTCATCCATTGTGTGACCTCTTGAGAATTGTACTTGGAAAATCCAAAATCTGGACCTGGAATGTAGATATAACAAAGAAGATGAGCCTCATTTGTTTCTTTTTAACATGCACTTATTTTAAAATCACCCCGTGAGAAGAGAAAGATCAAATGGTTGATCAATGTGTTAAGCTATTGTATGAATTTTATCTTTTTTTAATCCTATTTTTATACATGCCACAAGGGTCTTTTTTTTACCTTGTAATACTTGTAATTTTAGTCAATTTTATGGATGTACAATCCTTTAATAAATAAAATATTGGCATGCTTTTTATTACCTATGGTTTATTATTTTGGCCCAGTTTTGAAGACAGGATAGGAAAAAGCCAGCTGTTCTGAGAACAAACATCCCATTAGGATAAAATCTGCCCCAGTGGGAATCAAACCCATGGCCTAGCACTTGCAAGGCAGACGTGCTACCAACCAAGCTAACTAGGCTGGCCTACCTAACCAAGGTCGGTAACTTTGATATTAGCTGCATCAAATATTACAAAATTTGGTGATGCACTTGTTTTAAAATCACCCCGTGAGAAGAGAAAGATCAAATGGTTGATCAATGTGTTAAGCTATTGTATGAATTTTATCTTTTTTTTATCCTATTTTTATACATGCCACAAGGGTCTTTTTTTACCTTGTAATACTTGTAATTTTAGTCAATTTTATGGATGTACAATCCTTTAATAAATAAATTATTGGCATGCTTTTTATTACCTATGGTGAAGACAGGATAGGAAAAAGCCAGCTGTTCTGAGAACAAACATCCCATTAGGATAAAATCTGCCCCAGTGGGAATCAAACCCATGGCCTAGCACTTGCAAGGCAGACGTGCTACCAACCAAGCTAACTAGGCTGGCCTACCTAACCAAGGTCGGTAACTTTGATATTAGCTGCATCAAATATTACAAAATTTGGTGATGGTAACTTGAATCTTGATGAAAGTGCAGAATACAAATGAAATTGAATAGGTAAACCAATAGAGTTGGTAATTAACAAAAAATATTCTAGCTGAATACAATTTATTTTCAATTAGTTCCTTGCCAGCCTAGTTAGCTTGGAGTGTAGCTCGTCTGCCTTGTAAGCGCTAGGTCGCGGGTTCGATTTTATTCCGGGGCGCATTTTATTCTATACGGATTGTTCTCTCTCAGAACGGCTAACTTTTTCCTATTTTGTCTTTCTCCTCTGATAGATTTCGGGTTCGGGTAGTTCGGGACCATAAGCCATAAGACCTTGGAAATTACAGTTCCATTAAAACGTAACTATTCTTCTATACGTTATGGTTCCATCGTGATAGGTACCTATAGCTAGTTGGCCAGTTGGGTAGTGTGTGAGTGCTAGTGTGCTGACCTGCTGACTGTGCTGTACGGTAATGTAATGCATGGGCGTACGGTTATTCATGATATTTTTTTTCGGTACCTGTTTATTTTTCAACGAGCACAAAATCAAGCTCAGGAGCGCAATTGCGGCCCAAGATAAAGTTTCCTCTTTTTTTCTTGCGCTATTTGAAGTTTTGAACGTTTTTCTCAATTTAATTTGTACTTTCGTTTATTTTATTTTCATTCAATTACTTATTGCTTATTGCATAGAGTGGTGATGGTTGTAATTAGAATAAACTCAAGTGCTTAATAGTTCAATAATTGTTCTTCGTGTTATGTAGTCCATTCATATCGTTGGTCTTACGATGAAGAGGTAAGAATGTGACAGACATTACCTATTTGTCAAAATTCATTCAACTGGCATTTTTCACTATTCATTGTCAATAACCTTTGAATATAAATCAAAAAAATGTTTGGTTCAAGTTTTGGTCAAGCTTCTACAAGCTCAGCGTTTGGCCAGTCCTCATTTGGGAAACCAGCATTCTCATCCCCAGGATTCGGAGCAACCAACAATAGTTTGTTTGGCCAGACTGCTACTCAAGCACCTGCCACTAGTTTGTTTGGAGGAACCCAACAACAGACAACAACATTTGGTTCAGGATTATTTGGGTCCCAGCCTCAAGCTACAACTAGTGCCACTTCTGGCTTATTTGGTAATCAGCAGCAACCTGCTACTAACACTACCGGAGGTTTATTTGGAGCCTCCAATACAACATTTGGTCAAAGTAAACCAGCTTTTGGAGGCTTTGGTGGTACCACATCTGGTGGAGGATTGTTTGGCCAATCTACAATGTTTGGTCAAACTAATCAAGCTCAACCTGGGACATCAAGTTTGTTTGGTGGTACAACCTCCGCATTTGGAGGAGCAGCAGCCACTGGTACAACCATCAAATTTTCACCTGTCACAGGAACAGACACTATGATGAGGGGTGGAAGTTCCCAAACTATTAACACAAGACATGTTTGCATCACATGTATGAAGGAATATGAAAATAAATCATTGGAAGAGTTGAGGTATGAAGACTATAAAGCAAATCGTAAAGGACCTCAACAAGGAACTCAGGCTACAGGAAGCTTTTTTGGTACAACACCTCAACCTTCTATGTTTGGAACCAACACCAGTACAGCCCAACCTGCTACAAGTTTATTTGGAATTGTAACAAAATGATCTGAGTAAGTTTCATTTGTAAATGTTTTCCCCTACTGTAATACATTGTATCTAGACATGTAAAAGGTAGGTAGGTACCAAGGTTTAGTACTTGAGGTTAATAGTGAGGGAAGCAGAAATGCATGTTCCATTACCATTAATTTTACAGAAGTATGTAGGTACTCTGGTATAGAAAGCATCTTTATATAGATCAGACGTGTGAACTGATCTGTGGATAAGTACAGGTGTACCTTTATAGTGAGGGAAGCAGAAATGCATGTTCCATTACCATTAATTTTACAGAAGTATGTAGGTACTCTGGTATAGAAAGCATCTTTATATATATATCATATGTGTGAACTGATCTGTGGATAAGTACAGGTGTACCTTGAAATAATTTATTACTTTGCATAGGTGCTGTAATGTATAACCCTTTGTAAAAAAAAAAGTTTAATAAAACCTACTTGGCAACTTCTTTTGTTTCAGATTTAATACTCATAATCATCTAACTTAATAATCAGAAGCTGTGATAAGGACTTGGAGGTAAGTAAATTGAGTAATTGTTGATATTTTATTATCATAGTGAATAGCAACTGAAAACACAAGGCCTAGTGCTCAAGGGACTTTTCATTTCAAACTTTGGAGTGAGAGGAATTAGGTACTTTAAGAGCAAGGTTCAAAAGAATTCTTGGTCTCTGCTACAGGAAGCTTTTTTGGTACAACACCTCAACCTTCTATGTTTGGAACCAACACCAGTACAGCCCAACCTGCTACAAGTTTATTTGGCGCCACTGAAAATAAACCTTTGTTCGGTCAATCCACTACAACCTTTGGTCAACCCACCAACACTTTTGGAACCACCAATAGTCTTTTTGGTAAACCAAATACTGGATTTGGAGCTGCTGTGAGCACTCAATCTAATACTTTTTCTTTCAATCCAACTACCTTTGGTCAGCCTAATACTACAGCTATCAAACCATTTGGTGCTGCAGCTCCTCAAACAAGTAATTTGTTTGCAACAAATACGTCTCAAGCTACTACAGCCTTTGGAGCACCTCAAACTTCTGGGTTTGGATCATTTGGTACAAATCAAAATCAAAGTTTGAACTTTAACCAGAACAAACCAACATTTAATCTTGGAGGAAGTACTACATCAACAGGTTTTGGATTTGGTACCAATACAGCAACTAATAACACATCTCTATTTGGTCAAAAGCCTGCTACTAATACCTTTGGCCTTCCAACAAATACAGCTTCTCCTTTTGGTACATCAACTTCTTTTGGGGCACAGCCAGCTCAAACATCCACTTTGTTTAATTCTTTCAACAAACCAACTCCAGGATTTCAATTCAATACAAATACAACTCCCAACACCAGTCTGGCCAACAATGCATTTTCAGGAACACTCTTTGGTAACACAGCTAAACCTGCAGGTCTTTTTGGCAACTCGACAAATACTGGAGGACTATTTGGAAATTCAACCTTTGGAAGTAATACAGGCAATGCCAATACATTTGGACAAGGTCTAAATTCTAGTTTTAATTTAGGAGGGACTAGCAATACATTCAATAATCCATTGGCTCCCCAAGCTCCTCCTGCATCAAACAGTGTTAATACACAACAAATATTGAACTTGGCATCACTTCCATATTTTTCAGCACCCACCTTGTATAAAGGTGTCTTACCTGCCACTAGCTCAAGCTCTAAACTGGATGAGCTTATCTTACCTGCTTTCCAGAAAAACAGAATTAATAATAAAAATGTAACTGTAAATTCAAATGCTTCCTACAACAAAATTAAAATTAAACCTGTTGGTTCTACAAGTGCATCTACCAAATCACTCTTTGATGGTCTTTCAAGTGATACTGATGATTCAGAGAAATATTTCAATATGATCAAATCAGCTCCTAAACGTTTGATTATATTACCAAAGAAAACTAAACCAATGACATTGAAAGTGAATAATGTTACTACTGCTGAGACAGATGTCACAGTTGTAAGTAACAACTCCTCCACCCCTGTATCCTCATCTACACAGCTCCAGACTCCTGTATCTTCCAAATTAACTTTGAATGTGGCTGAATTGAAAGAAAACATTTCTCCTTCTGTCAAAGTGAGTGATTTGAAGGTCATCAAGTCTCCTCTAAATACAAGCATTGGATCAGAGACTAGTGAAGGTGATACATTTGATTTTAAATTGACTCGAAAAGGATACTTTGTTAGTCCCACTCTAAATGAGCTGAAACAACTAAAGACAAAAAATGGGCCATGTATTGTTGAGGGTTTCACCATAGGACATGAAGAATTTGGAAGTATTTGCTTTTTAGAGTCAATTGATATATCTGAGCTGAACAATGTGGACTTGGATAGTATTGTTGAGTTTAGATTTAAAGAGGTTGTTTTGTATCCAGATGATGCCAATAAACCTCCTGTAGGAACAGCTTTGAATAGGCCTGCTAAAGTGACTTTGCTTAAAGTATGGCCAAAAGACAAATCTACAGGAGAATTAATAAAAGATGTCCAAAAAATAAAGAATATGAACTATGAAGCAATTGTCATTAGAGCATGTACAAGAATGAATGTAGAATTTGTCAGCTATCAACCAGAGACTGGATCTTGGTGCTTCAAAGTCCAACATTTCAGCAAGTATGGTCTTCTAGAGTCTGATGAGGAAGGTGAGTCAGAACCAAAAAAGCCAAAAATGTTTGTAAGTACACCCATACAACCACCGCCAGCACCACACGTAGAAACTCAAACATTAATTAAAGAAAAGATTTCCCCAAGTCCAAAACAAAAATTGAGGAATGAAATTCTTGTGAAGGAAATGAATAGGAATTATGTTAGTAGTGATATATCCAAGAACATACTGAACATTGATGAAACCATGGATTACATTGAAAGTTCTACTGAAGCTTTGGCTCGACATATGGGTACAGACCCTTACAAAGTCCAGTTGATGAAACAATGTTTTGAAGACACTTTTGATAATTATGGATTTCCAATGAGTGTGAGCCGAGAATTTTATATTGAGAATAAAGCCCACTATTCTGGTGGCTCACTTTTTAAAACTGGTAACTTCATTCAACCAACTGTGGATCTCTCCCCAAGTGCAAGAACATTGTCACCCACATCTGAGTTAGAACTAGAGGATGAAGATGATGATCACTCTACTGTGGCAAGTGGTGTTCTTGTATTGGATAATAAACCTAATAAATTAGAAGTTGTTCCAGTAAAATTCTATCAGTGTAGACTTTCTCAAAAAGATTCCAACATCACCAATGATTCTAATAAAAATAACTTCTTGAATGTGGAATATGCTAAAAAATTGGATCGTAAATTCTCCATTACTTGGTTGAAATATAAACGTTCCTTTCTTATGACCTGCAATGATAATTTGATGCCAGATGATTATTCAGATGTGAGCAACTTGTTTGAGGTACCTCCCGTTTCTAACAACTTGTTACAATTGGTGAATACAAGTACACCATGTCTGAATGACAGAGGCTTATCATCGATCAAAGATCATCTGCAAGTTTGTGTCCAAAATTGCAACATCACCATTAAAGAGAATTGTCCGTTTGTGTCATTAAAGCCTGGAAACAAGATGATTCATGAGCATTTCAACTTGGCCTCAGTATCCAGTAATGACTCTTATGATGCCCAAGTTTGGAAGCTTTGTGTAGCATTATGGGGAACTCTTGATGCAAAGAATAATTCTCATGATATTAACATGAAGAGGAAGGATAACCTGACTGAATGGCTTGAGTCTGTAATGGAGGAAAATCCAAAGTCTATTGCTAGTAAAGACCCTGAACAAAATATCTTTCAATTGGTCACTCAACACAAGTTACATGAGGCAATTGTTTCTGCCCAACAATCTGACAACTTCTATTTATCTGGCGCTTTGTCAATGCTAGGCTGCAGTGAAATAGGACAAGCTTTCATGCAAGCACAACTCTCTCATTATGTGAACGCAACATCTGATAGTTTCATCAATAAGGATATTTTAAAGCTGATGTTACTTACCTCAGGTCAGCCACTATATGACGGTAGCAATGGCATTATCAATGTCTGTGAATCTTTGGACTGGAAATAGCAGCCAGGCTTGGTGGTACTTTCTCGTACCATGAACGCGCCGACTGGCTCTTGACTTAGAACTTCCAATGTGATCTCCCTGGAATTCAAATTTGGCACCGGTTAGTATACATATAACTATACTCACCTACATTTACAGAGAGTACCTACCTAACTAGTAAACTTTTGAACTATGGAAAAGAATAAACAATTGTCTAAAGTAATCCTTCCAGAAGGTTCTGTAGTCTTAGGGAGGATCTATTATTATTATTGTATACTAACTTACTTGATTGTTAAAAAAAAATAAAGTAAACTATTTCAATTGAATTCAACCATTCAGCACAGGGGCCTCAATTAGGCCCAAAAAATCTTTTTAGAAAATAACACACTTTTTGGACAAAATTTTCTTTCGGACAATTAGGCTAAGAGGAGAAATTATATCTTCAGGCTGGAGCTGTACAAGTCTAGTTAGCTTGGAGGGTAGCCCGCCTGCTTAGTGAGCGCTAGCTCGCTTGTTCGATTCCCGTCCGGGACGAACTTTATCCTAAACAGATAAGGTTCGTTCTCGGAACGGCGTTTTCTCAAATCCTGTCCTCTCTTTGATTTCCGGATGTTAAGACCTTAGCAGTTCCCCTTATCCAAACTCTTATTATTTTTTTTTTTTTCTCCAAGAGGTTTGATAGAGGGAACTGTAACTGCCGAGGTTTTATCGTCCCGAAAGCGAAGAAATTGGACCTCCATAGTTAAAGTTCCCTGTATCAAACTTAATTGAGAAAGTAAGTATCTACCAAAACGCAATATTTCGACCCATATGGGTATTTTTCTCGGGGTGTCTTCACTCACCTCGGTATTCCAGCTTGGAACCAGGGTGCGGTTCTCAGCTCTCCCTCTTCCTTACTCAAACTATCAGATCTCTCCGGTAGTGGAGGTGGAGTAGGGATGTTAGAACTGCCAGAACTGCTAATGTGAGACGTCCGCTTGTCCTTGAAGTCTTGGTCTGACGAGGCGGAGGTGTTACTCGAACTTTGCGATAATCTGTGGACGAGAGAAAAAACGATTTGGTTATTTATTCACGTGTACCTTTCACAGGCTCTGTTGTCAACCAATCTCTCTTTTATTTTACCTCAAAGCACAAAAAAACTCGATGTTGAGTGAATGTTGAAACTGTCCCAAGTTTACGGTATTTTATTTCATTACATCGGGTAGGTACCAACAGGCAATATCTAAAAGATATGAGGTTGGTGGTGCCTACCTTTCCGATACCCACCTACATTTACAGAGAGTACCTACCTAACTAGTAAACTTTTGAACTATGGAAAAGAATAAACAATTGTCTAAAGTAATCCTCCCAGAAGGTTCTGTAGTCTTAGGGAGGATCTATTATTATTGTATACTAACTTGACTGTTAAAAAATAAAGTAAACTATTTCAATTGAATTCAACCATTCAGCACAGGGGCCTCGATTAGGCCCAATTTTTTTTTAGAAAATAACACACTTTTTGGGCAAAATTTTCTTTCGGACAATTAGGCTAAGAGGAGAAATTATGTAGCTCTTCAGGCTGGAGCCGTACCAGTCTAGTTAGCTTGGAGGGTAGCCCGCCTGCTTTGTGAGCGCTAGCTCGCTTGTTCGATTCCCGTCCGGGAAGAACAGATTTATGTAGCGTCACGTCATATGGAGGTGCATATTTGTAAAAGCTTTGCTTGTCGACGCCGTCAATCATCGGTGTACACTGCCTCGACAACAAAGATTCACCTCGTCACTATCGATCGACGGCGTCGACTACATGTGCAGTGTGCACACAGCTTAATATTTCGACCCCATGGGTATTTTTTCGCGGCGTCTTCACTCACCTGCCAGATATTCACCTACTGATAAGCCGAATGCCATTCTGCAACCCAGGGGCAACACAGGCAGGAGCAATTGAGCATGATTTATGCTAGGAACTAGGTGATTCAGTGGAGAACTCAGAAAACGAGGCCCTACAGCCCCGCCAAAAAGGCATGGTCGAGGCGAGAAATTTTATATAATTTGAGAAAACGTCCTTTAGATGTTTAACTGTGTGCAAAATTTCACAACTTAAGCGGAACAATAAGATTTACCGGTATTTTTTAATTTAAATCGATTTATCTAGAAGAATTTAAAGAAAAAGAAAAAATCCCTAGTTCCTCACTTTTTCTACTCCTTGACTTTGAAACCTCACCTAAGAGAGCGTAACTGATCTATTATGTGTTGAAGGTCCTCCTAGTTATCTGTTGCATCTAACTTCATGTTCATTTTCACGTGTCATGACACCAGTTCCACCAAAATAGCTTTTCTCTAATTCTGCTCAATGCACATTTACCTAGGTAACAAAAGAAGCAAAAGGTTTCGTCAGGGACTCAACCGGTACACTCCCTTTGGAGGTAACAAATTAACCAAAAGTTTTCGTCAGGGACTCAAAGCAGCCAGGCTTGGTGGTACTTTCTCGTACCATGAACGCGCCGACTGGCTCTTGACTTAGAACTTCCAATGTGATCTCCCTGGAATTAAAATTTGGCACCGGTTAGTATACATATAACTATACCCACCTACATTTACAGAGAGTACCTACCTAACTAGTAAACTTTTGAACTATGGAAAAGAATAAACAATTGTCTAAAGTAATCCTCCCAGAAGGTTCTGTAGTCTTAGGGAGGATCTATTATTATTGTATACTAACTTGACTGTTAAAAAATAAAGTAAACTATTTCAATTGAATTCAACCATTCAGCACAGGGGCCTCGATTAGGCCCAATTTTTTTTTAGAAAATAACACACTTTTTGGGCAAAATTTTCTTTCGGACAATTAGGCTAAGAGGAGAAATTATGTAGCTCTTCAGGCTGGAGCCGTACCAGTCTAGTTAGCTTGGAGGGTAGCCCGCCTGCTTTGTGAGCGCTAGCTCGCTTGTTCGATTCCCGTCCGGGAAGAACAGATTTATGTAGCGTCACGTCATATGGAGGTGCATATTTGTAAAAGCTTTGCTTGTCGACGCCGTCAATCATCGGTGTACACTGCCTCGACAACAAAGATTCACCTCGTCACTATCGATCGACGGCGTCGACTACATGTGCAGTGTGCACACAGCTTAATATTTCGACCCCATGGGTATTTTTTCGCGGCGTCTTCACTCACCTGGGTATTCCAGCTTGGAACCAGGGTGCGGTTCTCAGCTCTCCCTCTTCCTTACTCAAACTATCAGATCTCTCCGGTAGTGGAGGTGGAGTAGGGATGTTAGAACTGCCAGAACTGCTAATGTGAGACGTCCGCTTGTCCTTGAAGTCTTGGTCTGACGAGGCGGAGGTGTTACTCGAACTTTGCGATAATCTGTGGACGAGAGAAAAAACGATTTGGTTATTTATTCACGTGTACCTTTCACAGGCTCTGTTGTCAACCAATCTCTCTTTTATTTTACCTCAAAGCACAAAAAAACTCGATGTTGAGTGAATGTTGAAACTGTCCCAAGTTTACGGTATTTTATTTCATTACATCGGGTAGGTACCAACAGGCAATATCTAAAAGATATGAGGTTGGTGGTGCCTACCTTTCCGAAAAAAAAAAAAAAAAATCATGCTCCCATTCTATGACTTGCTAATAGAACATCAGTTTTTCGTAAATGCTCAAAATCTTTAACTGAACACCACTCGTAAAGCAAAGACCTATCATGCACGCCTTCAAGGAAAGCCATCATTTTTCCATAGCACGCGATGAGTGTGTCTCTCCCTCCTTATTTCGAAATGCAATAAAGCTCTAAGCGACGTCCTTTATGGGAAGGTGTCATAGACGTATTAAAAGTTTTTTTCCCAATACTGCTCGCTCCATAGGAAAACTGTAGCAGGCTTGGATTTGCCTAGTAACTAGCGAGTGGCCCTTCTGCTAAGGCTCAAAAGAGAGTGGAGCAAAGAGCGTGTTGGAACTTTTTGCTCTCAGCTCTATGCGGTTTGAAGTCGTCATTTCCCTCTACCTGCTCTATGCGCTATGCTCTCCGCTCCTCTGTTTTATTCGATATTTTATATGATCATATTGTTATTTCTTGTTAACTTGTATGCACTCAAGTAATATTATATCTTAAAGCTTGTATTACATTATTATATTACATTAAAACATCCAGTAATAAGCATTGAGAAAAAAAAAGTTTAATTCTCGAAGTATAATCGTACCATTATCTGTTGACCGGTGGCTATAAGGCTATTATATTTATCTATACTTGCTTTTTTTTACATAGTAATTTGCTAGGTACCTACCTACTTGTTCTCGATATTATTGTATTTCGATGTTGATTGTACGTTTTGCCTAGACATTTTCTGAGTTTTGCACCTGTACAGGGTATGTCAAAATAATGATATCTACTCATGCCCTTGATAACTTTTTTTATGTGTACTGCGATTTTCAAAACCACTCTGTAGTTTCGTCATTCTAGCATGAGACTTTTTAAATATATTTTTTATGTGAAGTTCTTAACCTAAGTGTAGAACGTGTGGACTGGTCACAGCTAGAATTTCATCTTTGAATCTTTTTAGGGCAGTTGGCAAATACTTATTTTCATTATCACTAATGGTCATGTATTTAGTTACCCTACATAAGTGAATATGTAAATTGCTTTGATTAAAAAATAATAGTTCTAATAATAGGGGGAAAAAATGTTATTAAATAATTGTACCTAATCTAATTTCGCCCATTACCTTACTATTAGATATTATACCTATTGTAAATAATTGTTTCTAATTCATTTTTAAAGATTAATTTTGTAAATGTAATCACTTAGATGTATTTTAAAAAATAGTCTTTGATTGCATGTGACTTTTTTTTTCTAAATAAAAACGACAAAAAAATATTCATTTACTTAGCATGAAAAAACGAATTCTTTTCTTTTTCACTTTATCTACTTTTTTTCAAGAGGTTTGTTTGATGGAGGATAGAGGGAACTGTAACTTCTAGGATCATATCGTCCCGAAATCGAAGAGAGAAGGAGAGGGTAGGATTAAGCCAGCCGTTCCGAGAACGAACCTTTTCTGTTCAGTATAAAATCCGCCCTGGGCGGAAATCGAACCCGCGACCTAGCGCCCCAACTCAGATTGGGCAATCATTTGACTTTGAATCATAGGTACAGTTTATTACTTATTAGCTTGGGGCTGTCATTTGTCCTCAGATGTAAAAAGAAATCTACTCTATGCATGAAAAACAACTCGGTAGAAATTCATTTTACTTAAAATAACAACGATATTGTATTTCTTTCATTAGTAAGTACCTAATACTTTATTTACAGTTCACAGCAATTTTCAACTTTGAAGTTTACTTTGTTTAATATGGATAAAAAATATTTTTAAAAAATCTAATCTAACCTAAACACATTCACATTCAATAGTAGTATAGTGGGTATAAATATTTTACTTCTAGGATAAAAAATACATCATGTTAAGTAATATAATTCATATGGATAAAAAATATTTTTAAAAAATCTAATCTAACCTAAACACATTCACATTCAATAGTAGTATAGTGGGTATAAATATTTTACTCCTAGGATAAAAAATACATCATGTTAAGTAATATAATTTCTCCAGTCTGGCTGAAGTGATACCAATTTTTAATTTCCTTATCCTATAATAATTTTTCCTTATCTCTACCATTTCGTCCAGAGAAGGAGGACAGGATAGGAGAAAGCCAGCTGCTCCGAGAACAAACCTTATCTGTTTGGGATGAAGTTCGCCCTGGGCGGGAAAAGAATCCACAATTGAGGAGCTGGGTGCAAAAAGGGAAATATGGATTTTTTGCCCTTTTTGCGTGAAACGGTTTTTTAATAGAACGTGGTGCGCTCTATCTTCTAGCGTTTGAACTAAAGTGACAAAACGGTTTTTTGAATAGAACGTGGTGCGCTCTATCTTCCAGCGTTTGAACTGCAGTGATAACTTTTTTTTTCGATGAGTTACAGCGCCAAAAATATCAGAAGTGAGTAGACGTATCTGTGTATCTTTTATCTTATCTTTTATCGTGTTGTGCCATCTTTAAACATACTTTTCAAGGATTTTGATGAAAAATTGAAAACTTTAAAGTTAAATATCTCAGTTTGATGATTTTCATTTATTACCCTTTTTGCACTTAGCTCCTCAATTTTAGTATGGAAATGAGTGGGTCCTTTTTTAAGGTAATTATTATGAATTAGATTCAAAGTTTGATTTCGGCCATTAGTTTTCGGAAGTCGACCAGAGTGTTGTAGTCAGGATCGGTGTTGATGTCAGCAAAATCCTTGCTGGAGTCTGACTTCTCGAAGTTGGGGTTGTAGCGGTGAAGGGAGAGAGTGCAGGGAAGGAGTTCAGGCATGACGGAGTGGTGAGTGATGAGGGAGGTGAGAGAGGAGAACTCCTTGGTGAATCCCTGGCAATGGAAACGGAGACGAGAGTTATTGTAAAGTCTATGGTACCAATATACACGAGAAGCCAACTCCGAGACTTAGGTGTAGAGGCAAACCGCCCTAAAGCTTGGGTTAAGTTTCTACGAATGGTACCAAAACCAACCCTTATTTTCATATGGCAGAAATTCTCTTGTTGATCCAGCACCTAAACGGGGAGTATTGCCTCTTCTAGTCCATATGCTGAGGGACATATTACTCAATAGGTTTGCTACGACAAAGACCCTTGATTCAAGGGCCTTGAATTTATTCCCATTTTTTTCCCCTTTAGATGAGTGTTTCACCGCCGTTTTCATTTCGTAGCAATGAAACAACTGCTACATTAGACGCATGGGGTTTGTGTCGTAGCATGCCCATCCCGTAGTGTGCCCCTCATCAGATGGACGATATTGAAGAGGGGGACAGTTATTAGGTATACCTAACTCCCAAGTTGACATGAAATAAGAAATGTACGATCTCTTCAGGACGAAGGACTCACCTTGATTTTATAGTCGGTGATATTTTTTTTTTTTTTTTTTTTTTAGATGAGTGTTTCACCGCCGTTTTTATTTCGTAGCAATGAAACAACTGCTACATTAGACGCATGGGGTTTGTGTCGTAGCATGCCCCTCATCAGATGGGCGATATTGAAGTGGGGGACAGTTATTTAGGTATAACTCCCAAGTTGACATGAAATATGAAATGTACTATCTCTTCAGGACGAAGGACTCACCTTGATTTTATATAGTCCAGTTCATGAAAGAAGTCATTTTGGGTTGAAATTGAGGGAACTTGACGATTTGAAGGGGGCGGAGAGGTTCCCAGCTCCTCAAAGTATTATAATTTGGGAACATTTTCCCCACGGTCTGACGTCGTTCATGAATTATTGGAGAAATGAACAGTGCACATTTTCCGATTTAAAGTAAATACATAATTTGTTTACTTCTGGTCTCCCTGTATATTCGTATTTCTCCATATACCCTGTATACCAGAGAGCCAATTGAACAAGAGAGCTCTGGTTTTGTTTTTGCAAAATTCAAATTCAACTTGCACGAACCAGTTGTTCTCGAAAAAAAAAAAAATCATGTTGTGAACTTTTCGATGCGATGTTAGGATCAAATGTGGTATGACTATTGTAGAGCCGCTCTCAAAAAGAGATCCCCCCATAAAATTATGACGTCACTTTGAAAATATGCCATCTGTTTCTCGAATCAATAAAAAGGCTAATAAATTTCCAGTCTAGGCACAAGTTTTTAATTGCCCTCAATCAAAACCGGGAAGCCTATGGAAACGAGCAGGAGAGGGGGTGAAACCTGGCAGCCTACGGGATAGGAGGGGGAGGGTACCGGCTGTGATCAGGTGAAGTTGAGTGGAAGAGTGCAAGTCATAAACTGCCAGATGTGGCATTCGCGGAGAGAGAGGGATTGTGAAAATATGCCAGAGTGTTGAAGAGTTTCGTTCTTAATGAGAAACTCGCGAAAAACAATGGGGACATAATATAACTTCTTAACTTGAACAAAAAGAATGGGAAATGTGACGAATTAACTCGTGAAAAGTTATGAGTAAAACCCTTCCCTTCAGTGAAAGCCAAAATTCGTGAAAATCCTGTTGTTTGGAGGAAAAAAAAGGATTTATGGGAGTAACACTAGTAACAGTGTTATTTTGATTTTAGCCAACTTTTTTACGGTTTTGCAGGCTGTGGTATTATAACGCGCATTGGCATTCTAACTATTTGAACGCCTTGAGAATAGCCGTATTTTCCTTTCGGAAACTGAGACGATATACTCCCTTTTGGCAAGGTCCTTTCCGTTTTCCAAAGGAAAAAACAGCATATCATGTACCAAGGTATGTATGTAATGTACTCAACTACTCACCTATTGTTACAGTCTAAGGTCTGTTTACACTCACCTATTGTTACAGTCTAAGGTCTGTTTACACTCACCTATTGTTACAGTTCGAATCTCTTCGCGGATTGAATATCCCTGATTTTCGTGAATTTGTTTTAGTGTACCATTGTCTACGTGCACTCGATCCTAAAACTCGCATGGAATTTGAAACTGAGATGGCTAACATATTCCCCCCCACAACTATCCAATATTGTTACAGTCTAAGGTCTGTTTACACTCACCTATTGTTACAGTCTAAGGTCTGTTTACACTCACCTATTGTTACAGTCCTTATCTTTTATCGTGTTGTGCCATCTTCTATCAAACCGTGAACAGTGATCATATCGAGATCTAAAACGCCATCAATTCGCGACTCAGCCGAAAGCGATTTCCTTGAACCTCCGACTAACAGTTTCCTCTAGCTCTACCAACACCTATTGTTACAGTCCAAGGTCTGTTTACACTCACCTATTGTTACAGTCTAAGGTCCGTTCACACTACCTATTGTTACAGTCTGAGGTCTGTTTACACTCACCTATTGTTACAGTCTAAGGTCTGTTTACACTCACCTATTGTTACAGTCTAAGGTTCGTTTACACTCACCTATTGTTACAGTCTAAGGTCTGTTTACACTCACCTATTGTTACAGTCTAAGGTCTGTTTACACGCGTCCATGAGGGGGTATGACTCGTCCTCCGGCGTATTTTCCTTGCTAAGGCCCAGTCCTAGCCTCTTTATCAATGGAGGCTTATCGATTAGCTTCTTCAGTGAGTTGAGTTCGGATGGGGATGACTGACTGGGACTATCATCGCTGGAGGGGGAACTTTGGTGACTATTGGAGATGGAGGAGAAGGTTTTGAGGCCCGGTATACAGGTGGGGGGGACTCGCATGGTGGGGGGCGCCTTGACTGAACATTCTAACGGACTAGTCTGTGGATTAAACGGAGAAAAGGGGATTTATTAATTTTACAGAACCTATACCACCTAACGAAGATTGCGGCGCGAACGACGTACTAAAAGGTTAAAGCGAAAAAAAAAAAAAAAATTGCGGGGGGAAACAAGTCCAAAAAGGTAAAAGGAAAAAAAAAAAAAAAAAAAAAAAAAAACCTAGGTGTACCTAGGTAGTAAGTACCTACCTATAACAGTCTTGCGTATTTTGAACTTGTACAACCCCTTGCAGTACTGTAAATTCCCTTTAGGCATGGGCTGTTCATTTTTGTTTAACAGAATCGCAAGAGAGGAATTAAAAGAACATGAATGAAGCATGATAGAGGTAAGTAAGATGTACAGACTTGTATGTATATGTATATACTACATAATATGTGGGCACCTACATAACCTATGTCCTTTGAGGATAAAAAGTAATTAAACTGTTACCCAGAAAGTTCAACAAAGGATGATCTATTGTTCAAAGTTCATAACGTTACAACTCACGTTCAGCATTTTCTGCGAGCTTATTAGGGTTTTTAACACAAAGTAAAAAAAAAAAAAAAAAAAAAAAAAAAAAAAAACCTTGGTGTACCTAGGTAGTAAGTACCTATAACAGTCTTGCGTATTTTGAACTTGTACAACCCCTTGTTTTTAGCTAAATTCCTTTTAGGGATGGGCTGTTCATTTTTGTTTAACAGAATCGCAAGAGAGGAATTAAAAGAACATGAATGAAGCATTATAGAGGTAAGTAAGATGTACAGACTTGTATGTACAATGTACATATATGTATATACTACATAATATGTGGGCACCTACATACCCTATGTCCTACGAGGATAAAAAGTAATTAAACTGTTACCCAGAAAGTTCAACAAAGGATGATCTATTGTTGAAAGTTCATACCGTTACAACTCACGTTCAGCATTTTCTGCGAACTTATTAGGGTTTTTAACAACACAATTTTCATAATGAAATGTCACATTGCCATTAAGTACGACAAGAACCTTAATAAAATAATCATCGTAAAGCAATTTCGCAGATTTAATTTAATAAAAACCTCAGGGAAAATGCAAAAAAGTAGATTAATAATTTAGAATCTAGGAGAAAAGACTAGAAAGAGAAGTAAGGAGAGTGATGGGAGGTAGGTATAATTATAGAAAGAGACTTGGAGAAAGCTCCCAAGTGTAAGAGAGCCCAAGCACCGTATACTTTTTCCTGTAGATTAATAATTTAGAATCTAGGAGAAAAGACTAGAAAGAGAAGTAAGGAGAGTGATGGGAGGTAGGTATAATTATAGAAAGAGACCTGGAGAAAGCTCCCAAGTTTAAGAGAGCCCAAGCACCGTATACTTTTTTTTCCCCGAGAAAATTTAATTATTTAATTTAACGGTAAACGTAAGGGATGTGTCAAGAGCTAAGTAAACAAAAAAGCTTTTTTCCTCCTCGACTTCAAAAATAGAAAGTAAAAATAAGAAACCATCAAGTTTCAACTTTCAACTTGAGACCAGTGAACGTAAACAAATGCAATTAAGTGGAAAGAAAAGAGAGGGAGTAGGGGGCTATTCTATAGGTACCTACTCCTTGTTGCTCCCTCTCTTTGTGTGGAGAAACTTTTGTTGAGGTTAGTGACGTAATGAGGTCCGGACTTTGGTTTGTCCTGAGATGGGGACGAAAATAGAGGAAAGTAAGGAGAAAGGATCAAAGGACAGTTCCCGATAATTATTTTAATTATTTATTACACGATATTTTATTAAATTATCACCCCAAGAATATGAAAATGAAAGAAGATCGTAAATTGTGAATTTAAAAGGAGAGAAACTGAGAATAACTGCAAGTGCTAACGAAAAAGACAGAAAAAGAAGACAACTTTGGAATGTCTGCATTACTGCATTTAGAAACTTGTAGCTAACCTCAGATAATAATAAATTATTAGAAGTCGTGGGTGGAATGAAATCACTTGGCTCATTGTTGGTGACAAATGGACTTTGGTTCAAAGGTCCGGCGTTCCTTAAACAATCAATTGAGGAATGGCCTGTCTCCACGGTCGATCAGCTATTCTATAGGTACCTACTCCTTGTTGCTCCCTCTCTTTGTGTGGAGAAACTTTTGTTGAGGTTAGTGACGTAATGAGGTCCGGACATTGGTTTGTTCTGAGATGGGACGAAAATAGAAGAAAGTAAGGAGAAAGGATCAAAGGACAGTTCCCGATAATTATTTTAATTATTTATGGACACGATATTTTATTAAATTATCACCCCAAGAATATGAAAATGAAAGAAGATCGTAAATTGTGAATTTAAAAGGAGAGAAACTGAGAATAGCTGCAAGTGCTAACGAAAAAGACAGAAAAAGAAGACAACTTTGGAATGTCTGCATTACTGCATTTAGAAAATTGTAGCTAACCTCAGATAATAATAAATTATTAGAAGTCGTGGGTGGAATGAAATCACTTGGCAAAGTAAATGTCCCAAGTCACCCAAAGACATTTTCTAATACAGAGTTGTATGGTCAAATTGTCAAACAAAAATGGGTATAACATCTTCATTTCGTACTCCTCTTCTTCTTTGCCTTTTCCCGTGTACAGACGGGGTCGGCGTTTTTCGTCAGCCTCTCAATCAGCCCTAACATTTTCATTTGCTTACTTACACTTACATCCATGACCACGCATACCCTAGTTACCCTAGTAGGTATTTGGCCTCGCCAACTTTTTGCCTCCATAGAGCCCGATTGAAAGAGTCCTCGGTTGTGAGATTGAGGATGGTCATGTCCTTCATCTTTAACTTCAAGTTACTCGCGTGCACGGTAATTCCTTTTCTAATTCTGTAATCTTAACCATATAGTCCTTGCTCTCCCGAACACCCTAGTAGGTATTTGGCCTCGCCAACTTTTTGCCTCCATAGAGCCCGATTGAAAGAGTCCTCGGTTGTGAGATTGAGGATGGTCATGTCAATATCTACAACGTAAGGAAATCAAATGGAACTTTATTCCACCAAGCGCTCCTAACTTCGGAGGTTTGTGGGAAGCTGGTGTTCGTTCAGTGAAGAAGCACTTATCTCATGTCCTGAATGGACAAGCTTTCAATTTTGAACAGCTATCTACCATTTTGATTTCCATTGAAGGAATTTTGAATTCCAGACCGATTTGTGCTATCAACTCTAGCCCCAATGATGGCGTGAACTATCTTACACCAGGACACTTCCTCATTGGAGCTCCCTTGCTTGCCAGACCTGAGCATGATCTTAGTGAAGAACCAATGACTCATCTGCAACGTTGGAAATTGATATCCCATATATCTCAGTGTTTTTGGAAAAAGTGGTCCAAAGACTACTTGAACACTCTGATTCAACGTCCAAAGTGGACTCAATCTCAAAAGTCAGGGAATTTAATTTTTCGATTTTGGTAGACACCCTGCCCTATGGATATACTTAGGTAAAAGTTTTCTGATAGTCTCCCGTCCGCTTTTCTGTCAGCGGAGGGTGTGGCCACTCCAAAAGCTCCCAAAGTCAGGGAATTTAATTTTTCGATTTTGGTAGACACCCTGCCCTATGGATATACTTAGGTAAAAGTTTTCTGATAGTCTCCCGTCCACTTTTCTGTCAGCGGAGGGTGTGGCCACTCCAAAAGCCCCGAGATGCGAAGAATCCATTTCCATTTTCGTCTTCGGAAAGGTTGAAGAGCTCATAAAACTCAGAAACTTGGTGCTTTCAAGGAAAAACTCAAGTGTTTCTTACAGACATTTCACAACAGCGACACAAGAGGAGCGTTTAGAAGAGAAAGAAACAGGAGTGAGAGGGATGCGAGGAAGTGAGGAGGAAGAGAAGGGAGAAGAAGAGAAGGATCTAGCCTGTATATTTTTGAGTCCATCATTCTGTCATTTACAGAAGAAACGTCTTCTTCTCTGCTGGCGTTTTACTCGTTTTTTTCTCCATCCGCCTTGGCTGGGCTGTCATTTTTCAAATTTCCTTCTTGTTTACAGTGTTTCTTACAGACATTTCACAACAGCGACACAAGAGGAGCGTTTAGAAGAGAAAGAAACAGGAGTGAGAGGGATGCGAGGAAGTGGGGAGGAAGAGAAGGGAGAAGAAGAGAAGGATCTAGTCTGTATATTTTTGAGTCCATCATTCTGTCATTTACAGAAGAAACGTCTTCTTCTTCTCTGCTGGCGTTTTACTCGTTTTTTTCTCCATCCGCCTTGGCTGGGCTGTCATTTTTCAAATTTCCTTCTTGTTTACTTTTTTTTCTTTTTCCTCTTCTTTTTTTCCTCTCAAGGTAGAAATTTTATTTGCCTTGTTTTTTGCATTTCCACTCGTCTCCTGCAGAACATCTGGTAGGGAAAAGTTTCAATGATTTGATATTTCTTACCCGTATAAGTGCAGCTTTCAGTTGTGGCATTAGGCTTCAAGTTGCTGTTTTCTATTTTTCACACGGGCAATTTCAGTCCTCAAAAACTAGAAAATTTCCGTGGAAACACCTTTGAAAAACGAAACTCCTCGTATTGGTGTGCACTCCAGAGTTGTAGGTTCTGCCAGTTTCAACCTTTTCAAATACTGAGGAATGTTGGTCGGACCTTCCCAATCAATCTTGTCATGATTCAAACTATTTCAAAGCCATTTGACTAAAAGTTTCCCCCCATTTTCTGTGTTCACAGGCCGAGGAGCTGAACTCCATCGTGGGGAATGCGTTCAGAATGGCGTACGCAGCCCAACTGCAGAGGCAGCCCAGTTTTCACGAAGTAATAGCCAATCAACTTCAAGACAAATCCAGATTCCATAACAATTCTATTAAATATACAGGGTACCTATCTAAAATCAATCTATGAATGTCAATCTTGTTGTAACTCTACATTTTATTTCCTCGTCAAAACAAAAGTACATAGTTTCCCAAGGGAAATAAGATGCAAATAAACCGGGGGGTATTGCAGCGTTAGTAATATGGTTTGAGCAATCAGAATGAGGAAGGTTCTTAGGTATTACAAGGATCATCAAAATTACTTAATTACCTACTGTCAGCAGTTGGTATAAGGTCAAATCAAGAGACATGTAATTCCGCGAATAGGAATTTTTTTCAGATCAAAACTGTTGTATAAAAAGAAAAATCTGAAATCCATTTTCATGATCAATCCAGTTTGGGGTCTGCGTGTCACGTTAGCATGTCACACCCTGAACACAGACATGATTAGATTCCAGATAGCTATGGAATATCGAAGACAGACAACAATACCACTTCAATTCTTTCAATACAATGTGATCAATTTCATAGGCCTCTGTGTCTAGTGTTCTACCAGCATACCTATGAATCTTTGATAATGATATTGTGACTCTTCAATTTGAAATTCCTCAGCAGTGATTCAGCTGGTCTTGACCCTAGGTGATCCCAAAGACCTTAACGTGGATGTTAGAAATACTTGTGCTCACCGTACAAATAATAGGATATAAGAAATACTATGGCTCGTGGCGATTTTCATAACTAATGGCACTAGGGTATTTCGTAGACTTCGCAAATAATCATTAGCATGAGGCGTATGTATTTGGTTTTTGATTTTTTACAGACAACATCACAACAGACATACCTATTTGTAGCTTGT
The DNA here is from genome assembly GCF_000475195.1 of Diaphorina citri. Taxonomy (NCBI): domain Eukaryota; kingdom Metazoa; phylum Arthropoda; class Insecta; order Hemiptera; family Psyllidae; genus Diaphorina; species Diaphorina citri. The sequence goes on along the minus strand of NW_007377522.1, from coordinate 239,981 downwards.
TCCTATGTAATTTGTAAGTTTACATATGCATGATTACTTGATTACATAGCATACGTTGCATACGTACCCTATCTACCTACTGATTATTGTGCAAGTAAGTACGTACTCCAATGGTCTGTGACTACGAAGGAATCAAGGGATACCTTCTATTTCTTTGACTTTCTACTGTAGGCGGTGATTGATGATAATGCAACTTCAAAATAATTATTGAAATTATTTCAGTCGGAATTAACAGCAGAAAATATAAACACAAAATATGGACATATCAACATGAGCCCACCAATTTTTGAGGCGTTTTTAATACACATCACAAGTGTTAGGGAAATATGACACATCCACTATTCGGGGAAATATAAAATCTCGAATTCGATAGAATAAGCACCTCAAGTGTAGAGGTTTGCGGTGTGATTGTGTATCGAGGTAATGCACAAACAAATTCTAGAAGATTGCAACATTTTACTCACGATTTGAAAATAAAAAAAAAAAAGGTCAAGTTAATACTTACTTGTGTGTGTCAGCAAAGAATTCAATAATTAATTCCATTGCGAAATAGGTATAATTATATGTACGTATGATGTCATTAAAATAAATATCTTAGTTGGTATTGGGACATTTTTATGTAGATCCACAGAATCCACACACAACATGAGCTTTGGCTCGAACTTCGACGTCTTATAAATTTATCATGAGTAGGAAGAAGACTTTATGACCTGGCTTTAAGCCGCTCAGGTCACTTGATTTCGTGAGAGGATCATAAGTTGGTTCCAGATTGGAGTTTCAGCTTATTCATCCTCGTGGGTTTAACCTAATCCGGGGGGTTTAAACTTTTAGAGATACCAGGGATAGGTACCCTGGGTCGGTAATTTATGTGCCCGTACAAGACCTGACAATAAATCAAAACATATACCTACATAACTCATAGCTACAGACTCATTACCTACCTACTTAAGTATAATTTGTATTATTCATGTTATAAAAATTCCATAGTCCATAGGCATTTAGCTTTATAATGGTGCCTAATATTTTCATTTGATCTGAATCTTCATTGACTGTGTATTAATTCAAGGTGTACTTTTACATAGTTAGGTACCAAATTAGGTACCTAATGTAACCAAGGTTACCTTTGAAACTATGATGGCAATTCAGGCATAGGTGAAGTGTAGCGACTAGGGAAATGTAAAATTGAAGGTATAGGTACCATTTGTTAACTATTTATTTGATGAGAGAGTTGTTCTGAAAAACCAATAAATGGAAACTTATAAAATAAAATAAATACATAACAACATAACTCATAGCTACAGACTCATTACCTACTTAAGTATAATTTGTATTATTCATGTTATACAAATTCCATAGTCCATATTAGGCATTTAGCTTTATAATGGTGCCTAAAATTTTCATTTGATCTGAACCTTTATTGACTGTGTATTAATTCAAGGTGTACTTTTACATAGTTAGGTACCAAATTAGGTACCTAATGTAATCCAAGGTTACCTTCGAAACTATGGTGGCAATTCAGGCACATAGGTATTAGTGAAGTGTAGCGACTAGGGAAATGTAAAAATTGATAACTTATTGAAATTGAATTTGAAAACCTTTTGTTACAGAGTAGGTTACTGGAGGAATATAGTATACATAGTATATCAACCTATTATTATTTCCAGGCTGTTAACAATTCAAACATAAATTTTGCCATTTGCTTTTATCGTAATAAATGAATTAACCGCAAAATTTCAACAACATGCATCCAGGTTAAACTTGTAAAGAGCACAAACCGAAATTGTTATTTTTAATAACAAATTTGTTTTCAAATTATTGTTCCTATATGTTCACAATGTGGGTATGGTTCGAGCGTCACATGGAAATGTAGAAAATAAATGAGGATGCCAAAAAATGCTGTTTTCCTGTATGGGTAAACATGATTGTAGTTTTGCTGCAGTTGTAATAATTGCAATTTACGTAGGCAAATAAAAAGCAGGCTAGATCTGGCATTGTTTTCTAGCAGGGTTGTATTTATTCTGTCCATTCAGTGTGTTAATAGGAGTTTTTTGTTTATAATGAAATGGTGACATAGATAATAATGACAAAATAATTCCTATTGTTTGTGCCCTATTTTTAATCTCGTATATCTCTCAGGAATAAAGCTTTTGGGAGTAGTTGACGAAAAACTATAAAAATAGTCAAAATTAGTTTGTTTGGAAAAATCAAAATATTGAAATTCTATTCATTTCGTCCATTAGGTACCTATGTACTCGTACCAACCTATATTTATCTCACCGCTCAAAATTATTACATAATATGTACAAAGTATCGTTTCACTTGTTGTGAAACCAAAGCAAATTCAAAATCCTCAGCAAAATTATATTAAACAAAACATAAAAATATCCAAGTTTGTTAAATAAAAATAAAAAAAAAATGTTTCGTGTGAGGATTAAGTGGAGAAGGAAGAGGAGATAAGGAGGAGAAAGAGGAGAGAACATACCACCATCAGGACAAGACAAAACACTTCTGTTTTAAAATGTTCCCGTTTTGTTGATATCCCAAAAGCCCCGAGGATATCCACAGAACAACATTGAGATTTGAGAACTGCTTTATATTCTTTTTTCAATTTAGGATGAGGGATATTGTTTCTTTTCCCTCCTTCTCTCCCTTCTTCCCAGTCTCTTTCGCCTCCTCTGTCTTGTCCTTCGCCACCTCTTTCGCCTCCAAGTTTGGGATTTCCAGAGATTTCGAGCGGCTTCATTTCAATTCAGAAATGTACCAGAAAAAAAAAGATTAGTTTTACGTATGTAAAAGGGACACCTACAAAAAGAACTCGTACTCTAGACTCTCTTGTCGATAAAGCGGACAGAAAATCATCAAAGATTCGAGGCTTCGAGACAGACGGAAACAGATACAGATGGGAATAGGTATTCTGTTTGGGAGAAGCCTTTGGAGAAAGGTAGAGTCGGTTTAATAAAACAAAGCTAACATAAATTAGGAAATATAATACCACCTTCAGGGGAGAAAGAGCTCCTCATTACTCTTCCTAGTTTAAATTCTGACAGGGCCTTCAGATTTGAGGGCAAGATATTTATGATGCGCCCAAGTTACAAATGATTGGATTTCAGTCACCTGCCTTGCCCCAAGCTGAAATCTATGAACTCACAACAGCTGATTCATGAAGTCAATTATTCTGGCTTTAAGATAGGATCGATATGGTTGAAGGGAACGTCCGGTTACTTTTCTATTAATCCGTTCTCTAGATTGATTGGATAAAAATAAGATACGTATTATTATACCAAGGGTATAAGAGGGTATAGGTGATACAATAGACACATATGGAAAATATCGGGCTTTTGGATTCTGGAATTCCGCCAAAGTGCCTCGAGATTTTGCCTTTGGCAATGGTATGTTTAGGTACCTATTACGTGAATAAATAGTCATTATAACAACCTGGGGGCTCAAAATGTATTTGTCTATTTCTGCACGGTGCTCTTCTATCACCAATCTCATATGGATGGACTTAAGATGGGACAAAATGATATTGTATAGGACCTACGTATATTTAGTCCTATTTCGTCCTGTCAAAAGTCCATGTGATACAAGATATCCCTACTACTTGCCTCGAGATTTTGCCTTTGGCAATGGTATGTTTAGGTACCTATTACGTGAATAAATAGTCATTATAACAACCTGGGGGCTCAAAATTTATTTGTCTATTTCTGCACGGTGCTCTTCTATCACCAATCCCATATGGATGGATTTATGATGGGACAAAATGGTATTGTATAGGACCTACGTATATTTAGTCCTATTTCGTCCTATCAAAAGTCCATGTGATACAAGATATCCCTACTACACCCACTAAGCAAGTCCGGGCCTGTTCTGGTACACACAGTCCTCAGGCATTGGTTAAGCAACACGACTTTGCAACCTATGTAATCAACGTAATCAACATAATACCCGGCAGACTAAAGTGTCTGAAAAGGAAGATGTGGCCCTGGTACGATAGAAAGGTGAGTGTGAGCTAAGACCCATTCTAATCTCACACACGTACCCATTTCGTATGTAAAAATTGTAAGACGTCGAAGTTCAAGCCAAAGCTTATGTTGTGTGTGGATTCTGTGGATCTACATAAAAATGTCCCAATACCGACCAAGATATTTTTTTTTTAAATGACATCATACGTACATAATTATACCTATGTATTTCGCAATGGAATTAATTATTGAAACAGAAAAGCGGACGGGAGACTATCAGAAAACTTTTACCTAAGTATATCCATAGGGCAGGGTGTCTACCAAAATCGAAAAATTAAATTCCCTGACTTTTCCCGGTTTTCCAACCTGGTAGACACCCTGATAGCTGATAGAGTCCTAAGAGATCTCTTATTTGAGGCGGGTCATAACTTTCAAATTGTCGTGGGCATTCGACCGATAGGTATCAAATCTAGTATGTATACCTTAATTGAAGTTTAAAGCAGCAAAAAATTGTCCCGCGGTGGTCCTTACAACCACCTGATCAAAGACAATGAGCTTTTACCACTAATCCGCCTGGTGGGTTTGAAGGTCACAGGTTCATGACCCGGCCAGTCGTCATTCCAGAGGGAAAGTGAAAGCAAAGGTCACCATCATGATGAAAGAATTTCCAGAGACCAAGATCCTCACCAGAGCAAGAAAGACATGGAATTGGTTCTTGGTGATTAAGCAAAGGTCACCACCACGATGAAAGAATTTCCAGAGACCAAGATCCTCACCAGAGCAAGAAAGACATGGAATTGGTTCTTGGTGATAATTTTCAAATCGTGAGTAAAATGTTGCAATCTTCTAGAATTTGTTTGTGCATTACCTCGATACACAATCACACCGCAAACCTCTACACAATCACACCGCAAACACTTGAGGTGCTTATTCTATCGAATTCGAAATTTTATATTTCCCCGAATAGTGGATGTGTCATATTTCCCTAACACTTGTGATGTGTATTAAAAGGGCCTCAAAAATTGGTGGGCTCATGTTGATATGTCCATATTTTGTGTTTATTGTTTCTGATTCCATAACAATTCTATTAAATATACAGGGTACCTATCTAAAATCAATCTATGAATGTCAATCTTGTTGTAACTCTACATTTTATTTTCTCGTCAAAACAAAAGTACATAGTTTCCAAAGGGAAATAAGATGCAAATAAACCGGGGGGTATTGCAGCGTTAGTAATATGGTTTGAGCAATCAGAATGAGGAAGGTTCTTAGGTATTACAAGGATCATCATAATTACTTAATTACCTACTGTCAGCAGTTGGTATAGGGTCAAATCAAGAGACATGTAATTCCAAGGCAATGACTTTTAATAATTAATTAATTGATGGATAGCTGCGCGAATAGGAAATTTTTTCAGATCAAAACTATAAAAAGAAAAATCTGAAACGACTGAAACCCATTTTCATGATCAATCCAGTTTGGGGTCTGCGTGTCACGTTAGCATGTCACACCCTGAACACAGACATGATTAGATTCCAGATAGCTATGGAATATCGAAGACAGACAACAATACCACTTCAATTCTTTCAATACAATGTGATCAATTTCATAGGCCTCTGTGTCTAGTGTTCTACCAGCATACCTATGAATCTTTGATAATGATATTGTGACTCTTCAATTTGAAATTCCTCAGCAGTGATTCAGCTGGTCTTGACCCTAGGTGATCCCAAAGACCTTAACGTGGATGTTAGAAATACTTGTGCTCACCGTACAAATAATAGGATATAAGAAATACTATGGCTCGTGGCGATTTTCATAACTAATGGCACTAGTGATGTTAGAAATACTTGTGCTCACCGTACAAATAATAGGATATAAGAAATACTATGGCTCGTGGCGATTTTCATAACTAATGGCACTAGGGTATTTCGTAGACTTCGCAAATAATCATTAGCATGAGGCGTATGTATTTGGTTTTTGATTTTTTACAGACAACATCACAACAGACATACCTATTTGTAGCTTGTTCCTATGTAATTTGTAAGTTTACATATGCATGATTACTTGATTACATAGCATACATTGCATACGTACCCTATCTACCTACTGATTATTGTGCAAGTAAGTACGTATACTCCATTGGTCTGTGACTACGAAGGAATCAAGGGATACCTTCCATTTCTAACTCACCTATTGTTCGAACCTGATCACATCATATGTTAAAAATATCCTTCCTTCCTAAATTTCCTTAATCGCACCGCACCGTGTACGGTCATCCTATCGGCGCGCCAATCCAACACACCGTGTGTAGTACACTTAGATCAGCTGATGTCAACGAGTACCTCCATTTCTATGCTTATATTAGGTACCAAGACAGATTTGTACAAGAACATGATACTCATAATTATCTACCTCCTTGTTTCATGTTATGGTCTTGTAAATTCCAATTCGTCATAAAATATGTAAATCAAGTATCAGACATGCAGACAAATTTATCATGAGTAGGAAGAAGACTTTATGACCTGGCTTTAAGCCGCTCAGGTCACTTGATTTCGTGAGAGGATCATAAGTTGGTTTCAGAATTTCAGATTGGAGTTTCAGCTTATTCATCCTCGTGGGTTTAACCTAATCCGGGGGGTTTAAACCTCTAGAGATACCAGGGATAGGTACCCTGGGTCGGTAATTTATGTGCCCGTACAAGACCTGACAATAAATCAAAACATACCTACATATATCCTTACATATATCATATCTACAATGATGATATTGAAAATTTACATGAGCATACTATCAGAGAATTGTTTCTGATTTTCTGCTGTTAATTCCGACTGAAATAATTTCAATAATTATTTTGAAGTTGCATTATCATCAATCACCGCCTACAGTAGAAAGTCATTCAGTTCAACTTAATCGTCTTGGCAATAAAATAATAAATATTCAACAAGTGACTAACAAAATTCTAACCTCTAACGGGTTTATCAAGTTCAATGGACAATGGAAGATAAATGAGAAGGCAAAATAAATATTTCGACCGTTCGCAGATTAATTTTGTCTAAAAAAAAATAGTGATTTAGTACTAAATCGTTTGAAAAGGTTATTTGAATGATTAGGCGTACTTTACTTTCAAAAGTGTGCCCTTTACAAGTTCTTCATTTGTTTCACATGAAAGTTTTAACAAACAATAAAGAAGATTCTAAGAATAACGTGAACAAAGATGAAAACATGAACAAAATGATTACTTAAACATATACCTACAGAAATACAAGTACGGTCAACAAAGCTAGAAAACAACATGATGGTTTCAAGAGAGAACTGAACACAAAATAGATTGAACATCAATCCCAGCACTAAACTGACGGCGGGAAGATACAATAGAGAACGATTAGTTCTCTAATCTGTTATCATTATCTTGCAAAGAGAATCGATTAAAATTCCATTCTTCCTTTCTAACTTCGTACACATCTTAATGGTGGCATCCTGGGAGATTATCTTGATGGACAATGGACAACCCAGATCTAGAGTGAGAGACCCAGAATTAGAGTGAGAGAGTTCTAGTCCGAACACATCGCATTTGTCATGGCTCTGTGCTATTTCTTGGACCAAATATCTACTATTTCTTAGTCCTAATACTATTTCTAGGACTTCATAGTTCTGGTATTTTACAATTTATATTTTTGGATAGTTGTTCTGATTCTTTTTGCTTGTAGACATATGGTAGGCACATATTTATATCAGGATGCATTGATATGTAATGCAGAATGAGGTAAACAATACTGATCAATGGAATGGTGTGCAGATAAGGAAAAGAAAATTTAGAGATCCACCAGTCAAACAGTTTGACAACTGTGCTACAGCTTTTACCTATGTTGGCGTTCACCTGTATACACAGATTACAGAGGCAAAAGTCATGATTTTTGATATTAATAAAATAAGGAAATTCGAGCTTTAATTTGACTCTGCGAAATGAAGCCAAAAGGTACATTCAGCTGAGAGCTTGAAAAAACATCCGTACGAAAGGTTTTCTAACGTTTGCTAAAATAAACAGAAGGGAATGTGTAATTTGCAACAATAGCCCCAAGGAGGGAATTTTCATTTGGATTTTCAACTTGAATTCAGAACTAGTCAAACAAAATCCCCGCTAGTTAGAATATTTGATGTTTACAAACCCCACAATAATCTTGCGCTGTTTGTATATACCAAATATTAAACGGAAGGAAATGGATATTATCCTCTCAAAGTTTAGAACATTCCAACCAGAGACCATCCACCGCAATATGTACACAAGATGGAAATAAGAGACATCAAAGCAATGACCATCAGGGTTTTAGAAACATTTGTAAATTCATTACGATGTAACAGTGGAAATTCGCTTGAGTTGAGTAAAAAATCGCGAGATTTTCAATATATGTAAATGTGTAGGTACTTGTACGTAGGTACATAGGTAAGTACTATATCTATACTTGTAGGTTTAAAGCAGGTGGCATGGGATGGTATGGTATGCTAGGTATTAAAATGGGATTAAGAAGGCCATAATACGTAGGTATAACTCTCCAATTCATATACTCGCCTTCTCTCTACTTATGGCACTTGTACCTACTACCTACTCTGCAATATTAGATTCCTTGATTAAACTTGGGCTTAAAGTTTAGAAACTGTAAACTTGTAAGGATAGACATGGAGGTTAGGGAGTGGGGTTGATAATCCGGGGAAAAAAGAACTCGGTAAACAAAAGTTTTACGTTTAATGATGTCTTGAGCTTCTCATCTGCATGATATTTGATTTTTTTTTCCTTCCTTCTGCTCGAATAATTGAACTTTCAGGTCTCTTCGCCATGTTTACCATCCTAGTTTTCAGTTCCTCCTTCTCCTTGTAATAAGTTTTTCTAATTTCTGTGCTCTCGAGGTAAACGTAATTTTCTTCAGGAATATTTTCATAGTTTTTTCTTCTTATTATTTCAAAAATTCCTGTCTTCTTCAATTCTAATTTCCCCAAAAATAGATCCTTCATGAGTTTCAGCTTTGCAAAAGTTCAAAGTTTCCAGAATTCCGAGATCGATTGATATTAATGAATGCATTTTTTTTTTTTTTCTCATATCGCATGACGGTTTGCATGTGTGGTATTTCTAAACAATATCATTAAAGATGACTTAAGATGACATATCCACCTGTCACAAGTCACAAAGTTACAGACACACAAATGGAATTAAAATTACAAAATGAAACTTCTTATACCTCAAAACACAACCTCATGATTATTGTAAAATCCGTCTACTGTCTAGACCGCAGACTGTGTACAAGTTTTCTCATAGGCATTAATTAATACATTACGTTCTTTGCGAAGACTTATGAGTTTGCTGATTACAGAAGTTATGAGAATTTTGAACCTCAGACTGATGACTGCAAGTAGATTCTCAAAAGTACAGTTAGAACTTAGAACGTTAGTATTGTTGTAATTACTACATCAATGCAGAACACGACTGGAATATAAACGTTGACTACAATCTAAACTAAACCATGTCACTGAATTTACGAGTATGAAACCTGACAGACAAGGAAATTTCTAGTCGTTATCATCAAAAGATGCAAAGTGACTGACGGAATAAACCCTGAAAGTAATCGTAGACACCTCAACACCTCTGTTGATTGACACTGTACATGTCACCCTGAACAATGACAGTGCGATGGTGAGAAGAAAAGCTTCAGACAACATGATATTGGTTGTTTTCCTGCAAGCCATGAGGATTTCCCTCAGGGATGACAACGTCTCTGAGTTTTCTTCCATTCTAAATAGCGGAGATTTTTCTTGTATTAAAGCTCTCTTTTATTTACTCGCAGAGATAATACTTTGTGCAGAGTCCAAAGTCTTCATGATATTTATGATGTTACGTATTGAAGTTTCAGGGGAAGATTTGTAAAACACAGTCTTGGTCCACCAATTGAAAATACAGTTTCATTCAAGGAACTTTCACGGGAGAAAAGCGATAAAATAGCTTTAGGTTCAAAATATTAAAAAAAAACTTTACTCTGTTGGATTTGGGAGTTATCTCTGTCCCCATCTTTCAATGCTATTTGCCCATCTCAAGCCTTTCACCAGATAAAATAACGATCAAATCCAACAAAAAGAAACCGAGCAAAAGTTGGACGTCCATAAAATTGTATGCCAACTTTCATGAAATGAAATGTCCGCAATTTTCAATGGAACTTTCCTTCTTCCATTCGGTAAAAAAACTTTTGTGTTCTCGTATATATTTTTTCTGCCTTTTATCAAATAAGTTTTGCTTTTTATTTTAAAAATTTAAATGGAAGTTCAAACCTAGAGAATTTTTTTTCCCTTTAAGTTTTCGAGTGGTTTTTGCTCTCAAAATAAAGTGGGCTGTATTGGGTATTTCTTGCTCTCTCTGTGAATACGAAAAAAATATGAAGGTAGATCTGCAAACCAAAGGAAAATCTTTTTATCCAAGTACCTCAGTTAAACAAAAATAGAAACCCAATAGAGAACCACTCAATTAGTTCCAATTTGGTATTAAGCTATTAGATATTAAAAAGAAGTCTTATTGAAATTTTACATAAACGTCATGAGTCATGAACGTAGGTTGATATTGAACAATTCTCTAAAGTTTTAGAACTTCACTCGTAAGTATCCGTCAACAGTGGGGCATATAAATTTTCAAGTTCTTAGTAGATACTTTCTTCGAGAAAAGCTATGTGCTATCTACCATTTATTCAGAAAGAGAAAAAATGCATTTTTTAAACTCTCCAAGTAAAATATGTAGGTTCGGGCAATTCACTTTTTTTTTTTTACTTTTTTCCGAGAAATAAAACTAATGGAGTTAGAAAAAGTAGAAAGTTTGCATGAAAATTGTGTTTGACACGACAAGAACCATGTGCTCCGATCAATGATCAATTAGAATTTCCCAACACAAGGAAAATACCTCCATTTTCAACACCTATTAAACTAATGGAACTTCGAGAAGCATTCGTCTATTCTTTATAGCTACTTCCTGTGATTTTCTTGCTTTTGAACAACATCAAAAGAGTCTGAAAGCAACAAAACAAGCATAAGTACCAAACCGAAAAGGTGAAGTAGGAATTTGGTTAGGAATCATCAAGGATTTAAAAGATTGTATTTCGCCAAACGTCATTATCACAGTTAGGCCAGCCAGCCACTCAATGACTATATCAGGTAGACCTGATCAGATCCCCCTGTCAGGTTTACCTTATACCTGATGAGCACACACACTATCAGGTAGACCTGATCAAGTGTACCTGTCAGGTCTACAGTGAATGGCTGGCCTTAGCTTTCTATGTTCCGTTATACAATCTTCATTAGCAAAAAGGTTCCGCATCTTCATTACCTAATTGTTTCCTTAACGCTCATCATTAGAAGAGAGAATGTCTTACAAAACAATATAAACTGTAGCTAATGATCTTAGCGGAGATGAAGACCAGCTCGAATCTGGCTTGTAACACCTTTGGTATGTTGAACCCCCGCGGGCAGCAATCAAGAAGCGACCCGCGCGCCAACTCTTCACATTATTAGACCTACCTACGTATAGGACCATCCATCCCGTTAAATAATAACACTTGGAAGGTTCACAAGGTACTTTTGTGGCATCAAACAGTAGCTCCAGCGTTATTATAAATAATATGTTATGAGAACACCACCAGTATTCTCATTCAGGGTGTCCTGGACATGCGGTGAGCCGGAGTAGGTGTGTTTGGGGATTATCTAAGGTGTTCCCGATATTTTTCATTTCTGAACACTGTGAACAAAATGTACTTCCTCAGGTTGAATGAAATGCTTTAAATGAATGGGATCCAAAGGTTCTACTCGCAGGTCCATCATGTGTGTGTCTGTGCAATGCGTTTTGTGCTATAAGCATTAAGCCATCACCCAGTGGGCCCATTTCTTGTCAATAATAATGAAGAGCAGCACACGAAGTATACAGAGGATTGAAATAATTTTATAAAATGGCACAGCAAATTACACATCTATGTATGTACCTGTAAGTAGAGGAGAAATGGCACTAATATTTACGGACTCGGTGGCAAATTGAATTTTAATGTGATCATTTCTGAACGAATTCTCTCGTTCCCATAAAAAAATACATTTACGAGAACACTCCACCCTGGATAGAAGCTCAGGATTCGAGGATCTCATTCATAAAAAGTAAAATAAACACTGATATTAAATATTAGTTCTGGTCTGCGGGTTTCCATGGGGGAATTAGGCATGGTTAGGAAACAATTCTCTGATTACATTTTTGCCCCCTTCTCGAATTTTGTTCGTGCGTTTTATATTGTGTGTCAGTATGTGATGCTCTTTACTCTCTTGTGACATGTTTTGCTCGGATTAGATTTACAGAAGTATTTTCATACTGACGAACGCTGTAATGACGTGGGTAGTAATGCGAGAAGTTGTATCCTGCGGGATTGAAACAATGCTCCCTTGAAGGAAATGTTGATAGAGTTTTAACACCATCAGCGGTAATGTGCTACTTGATATAATTCACCAGTTGCACAGTTATTTTATAATGCAAAGAGTCGTTCATCTGCAATCGGTTTGATGTCTTTAGGCGCCTATTAGGTACATAAATAAGGAGTTTTAATTGCCTGTCTACCTCATGGAACATGCACTTGCAATGTCCCACAACAAATTGAAGAGAGGAGACAATTTATTATTACTTATTGGTGCTAAATCTCCCTGTTTAATATTAATAGAGTGAGTAATGGATTTGGTTTTTTAAGACTTTTATTCAAATCCAACCACATTACTTCGAAAGATTACATGATCCCACAGACACAAATCACAAAACGACACAGGCAATGTACCTATAAGAGATATTATAACTCCAATATTTTTTTTTACATTATGATGTATTACGGATCAACCTAAACTTTTACATTGAATACAAACGTATAGATGTACGGCTACATGACCAATACTTTCACATTCTTCTAATACTATGTTTATGTGTAGGTAAGCCTTGTCTGATATGCTCTCCCCGGGCCCACTTGCTAACAGCTAACAGGCTAATAGTTCATCTATTACGATTTGATCCTATATTAATTATGAACTTTCTAAAAGGTTGCATATAAAAAGTTAAATAGATGGGTGCAATTTGAATGGTGAAGCCATTTTGACTTTATTCGAGGAGATAAACACAGGATCTGAATTAGTTTAAACTTTAGAGGAAGTAGGTAAACCATTTTACCGGAGGCGGAACGAATTGCAAAAATGAGTACTAATGCCAATTACCAAGATGTTTATGTTGCATACTGATGTGCATCTATATGTGATTTGTTATTTAGTACCATTTGTATTTTCAAAAGAACAGACCACCCGACATCATTCGGTTTGCATCAAGTAATGAAGTAATCAGTAACAGGAAAGAAAAGAGCAAATTAATGAGGTATGCATATTCAACGATGGAGAGAAAGATTTCCCACAACATGAGATTAAAATACGTCGTCCTATTAAGATGATGTATCTTCCAAGATACAGCATCAGCTACTGGCAGTCTATATATGCAATGCCACAGGCACTCTGGGATAAATACAAACTGCACAAGTACTCCAGCAAGCGACGAGGCCCAATCTATATTTGCATTTAAATGCCATAATTAAAAAGATAAAGTGAATATTTAATTGATAATTTAAATAAATTTATCGTAAAAAATGATTTGTAGACAGCAGACGGCGACGTCACCTAAACATAGCTCCTAGGTATTGTTCACACAAGTAAGTAGGCTACAGAATCTAGATCTAAGTGGGACTTGTCTACAAGATGTAGACTTGTAGACCTGGCTCCTTGAGTGTCCGAGAAAACATTTTCCATTTTAATCGACAATTTATCAACAACGACAGTGTACCTCCATATCTAGATAATGTAAATATAGATGCACATCAGTAGATTGCCTTATGAGTACTTACAACGGATAAGATAAAAGGGTATAGATATAATTGTGCTAGGTCTCCTAATGCACGTAGGTACAAGTGTCCCCAAGAATACCCACAAATATATTTGAAGCCGAGAAATGTAAGTAACTACAAAGATTCCTCAAATCCTCATGCAATCAGACGAATGTGAGAAGTTTCACTCAACGTTTGAACAGGTGAATCAATTTTGGTGTAATTGATATTGGGAACCAAAGAACAGAAAGGTTCAACAATGGGTACAACTTGTGATTAAACATGAACTTCTGGTCTTGAAAACAAAGTAGGGACGCGAAGACTATCATGATTTCATGATGATAGTAATTAACTTCTAAGTGTAGCCTCGGGTTGTGGCATTATTATTTGATTAAATCATAATTTCAAATATAATAACAGGTAATACCAGAGTGATAGCGGTCTACATCAGAGAGTAACACTGATTTCAAATCGATAGATGAAAGTTTATTAAAGGAAGGAACACTAGGAACCAGATGTATAAAGAATCCGTATTCAAGGATATCATCAAATACCCAAGTATCAATCACCTCCACTCGTATTTGTACAGAAGCTCTTGTTGAAAACCTTTTCATGAAACATGAGAATTTGTAGGCAAGAATATCCATGGAATATGTCATAAAAATCAAGATTGATGTTGGTGTCAAAAGTCTGGGTCTAGATTTTCAATTGAAAGTGTTTTGTCCGCTTTTATCCGAAAGGTACTATAGCTAGCTACAGTCTTTCTGGAAATATTTAAATATTGAAAACCAGGCGTGTGACCCAAACCAAAGAAGACTATAAGAATTGAGCATTGAGGACCAAGGTAGATTAAATATTGTGGAAAAGGATCAAAGATTTAATTGTATTACGAAGCAGCTGGAATGATTTTTTTAAGAAAACGTTATGGAGTACACAGAAGCTGTTTCGAGTGTGACACAAAAGGCTTTTGATAGACTGAACTAAGGGTCTATAATAACACCATTAGGAGATGAAAAAAAGTCATAAGACATCAGTTCATACCTGAATAAATCTGATGGAATTTATGCTTCAGACTTTTGCTTTAGGTTTAGTGTTTCCTCTTCTACCAATCGAAGATTCATCTTGAGTTTCCACTGAAGTGTGCCTGTTCTGATTTTATCCTAGGAGACATGTGGTAAGTGCTAGGATTTTTAGAGCAATACCTATTTGAGGAGATTTTTCTCCTTCTTCAACAACTCTCATGTTTTTAGATTTTTAGAAGATGTTTTTAGAGACAGCATTCTTTCAATACTAAGGTGCTTGTTGTCAGAAAAACTGAAGTATCTATGTAATTTAGGACGGTATTCGTAACAACATTTCGTTCCATATTTAGACAAGATGGATTATTTGAATTATCTTGAGATGCATTCTTGTGATGTTTTTCATTGGGGTGAGTTTGGGCGAGCACAGGATTACGATCTGTTGATGGTGTGTAGTAAGTACATACATACTTACATATACCGTGTCTCGGAAGTTTGCTATCATGGTAGCTCCCTTGATGGTGCAATCCTTTGAACGTCAACTAGCGGATTTGTGTTTCAGCGAGAAAAATGAAAGCGTTGTGCAGCAGATTCTAGTGTAAAGAATGTGAGCATCTTCTTCAGATTCGAAAATCCTCAGATCATTATGTGTGGGGGACCAGGTGCTGCTAGATCCAAAATGATTATTGATGAAGTTTCTTTAAGAGGTTCTTCAACATACAAAGGATCTTATCAACCACCCTCCAGCTCAAACTTTTGATTTATTGAATTAAAAAGAATAGACTCTATTTTACTATGAACTAACGTACCTACCCAGTCGTGTGGAGGTGCCTATCTATAATCTGGATATTATTATCCCAAAGCAAAACATGAGGAGGACCAAATCCTTCTCTTAACATTTCTTATGAACGTAACATGATCGATAAAAGTGAGAGCCTCTGAGAGGGGAAGTATATTTTTTAGTGTTGTGAGTTCCTTCAAGTTGGTAATGTTTGGAGAATAGCCATTATAGACTAGGGGTTTCCAACTTCCATGTTTATGCGGGCCACATGCTACATTGGGAGGTACTTCGCGGGCCACATATGTAAATAGGGGAGCCTCTCCCCCCCCCCCAAATTTTCAGAAATGCAGTCCGATCGAATTTCGAGCGCCGCAGGCGAAATTTTTCAAAAACTATTCTAATAATTGCCTAAGTACCAAACCTTAGATAAGTTAGTACAAATCCCAAAAAGCTGGGTCCGTCCCTCCGGGAATTTTTTAGCCCGTATTTTATTCAATCGTGGTTAAAGAAAATCAGTACCTATGTACCTACCTAATTTATTTAATATCCAGTTCATTATTATTATTATTATCATCATTCTTATTATTATTATTGATTTGACTTTACTTTCATGTAATGATCTAAAATCAAGACTATAGCCCGTTCTCCCTTTATTCCTTTAGGTCACCCATCCATTTATTGGCCTTGCTCGGCGTAGCTTAACATAGATGACGCTAAAACCGGTCTTAAATGATCGACTGAAGTGTTATCTAAAACTTTCTCGCTTTGAGTTCACAGGTCGTCGCGACAAATTTCGAGATCAGAGCTCATTTGTGTGAGAAAATGTGAAAAAAAAAATCCCACAATTACTCAATTAACTTTAAGTCACCCATCCATTTATTGGCCTTGCACGGACCGACCGACAGACCGACCGACAGACCGACCGACCGAGTGACAGACACCGAAGCGAATACAATAGTCCGTCCCTTATACCTTTTTATTACTATTGTAATAATAAAGGGAGGACGGACTAAAAAGCCTCGCGGGCCACAAAAATGGTCTGGCGGGCCACATGTGGCCCGCGGGCCGCTAGTTGGAAACCCCTGTTATAGACGGTACCGAATATGGGCTAATTCTAGGTATGTTAGTTGAATCACTAAACACAGCATCCCTAAGAAAAGGTTAGTACTTGGGATGTGCATCTCACCAAAAGACAACCCTGCTGATCTCACATTGTACTTTTTCAAGATATTCAACAATGGTAAAATAAACTTCTTTCTTTATATCAACTTTATTAAAAATATATTCAGATGGCATATGACATGCGACCTTTTGCTCGGTTGAATAATTCTATTTGCGAGAAGTCTATTATTCCAGCGTTTCTTTTCTTCACAAACGCACTTCACATTAGTTACAATAATACTTCTTGAAAATAAATTTCACCCGAATTTTTTCCAGACAGGTGCTCAAGAGGTACTTAATGCATTGTAATTTTCGAAAATATTTTCTGTTATCTTTTTTCCTGGGAAAAAATGGGGGAGTTTGGAGTTTTTTTCTATTGCAAAAAACTGTATGGTTTATGTGTTGGCATTTATCTTGTCTGACGTATGTGTGTGATGGGTCTGATGGGAGCTCATATAAGTATGTTAGACAGCATTTTCAAGATCAACAACCAGAATGTTGTTCAACTTTATCCACGTACTCGTATGTGACGACTAAAAAAGTATAGCAATTTTATTTTGCTTTACATAAAATTGCAAAGGTTTGAGGGTAAGGAGCTTCAAAACACGTGTTTGGTATCAAATTGTCATGTTTACATCCCTACAATGTGTTCATGAACTGAGTAGAGGTTGGTATTGGTACTCAAGCTGGAATATTAGGTATTGATATTCAGCCGAACATAATCTGACATGGTATCAGATGTTCCGAACAATATGGGAAATGAAACCTCATGTGAAATATTATCTTTGAGCCAAGCCAGCGCGGAAGTCATTTCAAGACATGCGGTAAGAACACACATGCAGAAATAATATGGGATACGAGGATCGACAAGATTACACCTATGTTTACTAATGTTTAGGGGGATCGGGTATATTTTGCAATATCAACATCAAACCCCAAAATATAATAATCCATATAATTATAGCTTTGATCTATGACAACAGATGGTCAGTGTAACATCGGAAAATACAAGTAGGTAAGTTATAGGTACAAGAAAGGAAACCCACAGACGGATGTTAGATATCCCCCAGGATCACCTATCCATTTTGTAATTTTGAAGTAGGTCTTGATATCAAATTACGACTTATGAAAACGGATTGGATTTCCAATTCCGAAATTAAAATGTGTACGGGTTTCGCCAACCGTATAACTATCCAAATTTTTACCCTTTTATGTAGGTACTAAGTAATGTGTACACAACAACAATCGAGGGTTTCTCCTTTATTCCATTTCAACTCACCACTTACCCACTTTCAGTGTCTTCGTATGACCAATTTACTATTTCAATATTGTTTTACCTGTAACACAAGAGAAAGAGAAGGGCATTAGGATCGGACTATTACAAAACCTCAAACCAGAGTGCTTGGGGCTAGTGTGATATTTGATTCTTCCAAAACTTTCGCACATGATGTGCAGTGAATAGCTGTAAACTGAACGAACAAAAAACTTTCCTTGACATTTCTCGAGTCTGTCATATCAGGACGATCTTATTTATTCCATTACATCAGTGAATGCCCTATGGACACTCACATCTGTAACTGCTCCATTGCATAAGTGTCTAGGCTGCTATTCCTGACAGTAATAAAGTTGTGTGTTGCTATTTTGTATTTTGTTTTCATTGAAATATCAATCTCGCTGGATGGAAGTATTGTAGACATTTACACCTACAGGATCCACGAGTTAGCGACTGATGCCATCAGTCTTATCGTCCTAAGAGTACACTGTTCAGATGATTAGTAGAGGATTTACCAAAGAAACCTACGAGTTCTTTATCATTCTACACGTATAACGAGGATATCAGTGTCATAATAATGAATGAAGTATCATTTTCTCCTTGAGAATCAACATTAGATTATGTCGTAAGTAAACCTGTTTCAAAGGGGGCTGTTTTCCGCCCCTCATGTCGATCCATGAGTTCAGCCAAAATAATCTGAAATGTGTATAGTACAGGTTTATTCACAAGAAAGTCAGATTCAAACATAGTCCCAGACAAGAAGCGATGAACACTATTCATCTAGAAAGAAATGGATCGTGCAATGTCCTTGGATGCATGTAGCTAACAGCTTTTGTTTAGATTAAAGCTAGAAACAAAACACAATCTTTAAAAAACAAAGATAACTTTCAATTCATTTTGGCTTCATGTCAACTATTTAGTAAACAAACAAAACATGTAGGTAGTCAAGGAAGTAAAACGAATTCAAAGCAAATAATAGTCTCAACGTGAATCGTGAATCTAATTAAATAAACTATACCGACCACAAAAATAATGCAGATTCCATAATGTTTAACACCTTGTGGTCAGATTCTATTCAAACATTATGGTTAATGGTAGCTATCAGTAATGACTTGCTGTTTGCTGTTGGTACTAATTTGAAACCTCAAAAATACGTATCTTGAATGTTTAGAAGACATTGTCTTGGATATTTTGATAATTACAAAACACAAATTTTATTTGGGAGGAAGATAGTCTCATCTCATGTTTGTGGTGTAAACGAATCTTTTGAATATCTCTGTTTCTGGTTGTAAACCCTGTACATATTGGCCAGAATAATTGAATAGCATACGTGGATATCAATATCTTTGCAGAGCAGTTATCCTCTAGTGTACGCATTACACATACCCAAGTATCCAAGGTAGAAAGGTAGGGTTTGAGATAGGATTATCGTGTCAGACTTAACCTCCACAGTCAGCTATGTTATTCCCACATAGATCTATCATTATTATAAATATGCAATTATCATAACCTCTGTTCTTTGTAAAGCTACACGCTGTAACCCATGTATGTTGCTAATCTTTTCTACTTCTTTACAGCGCAACTTGGAATAGAGAACTAGTTGGGAATAACAACCGGTGCTGTTTCAAACTGTTTTATTTTGTGAACGAAACAGACGATCAACCAGTTTAGAAACTTGGAATTTCTAAACTGGTTGATTGTTGATCGTCTAACGTCTACAACTGACAAACGCTCGGGACACGGTTTCCGGCAGCTTATATGTAGAAGTGTGGTTTTGGCGTCTCCACTAGTAAGATTATTTACAGTGATTTATGCATCTCCACTAACACTAGTAATAAAATGAGGACAGTGTGTTGTTGGCGTCTCCACTAGTAGTAATATTGACACATTGACAGTGATTTTGGCATCTCCACTAGTAATAATATTGATAGTAATTTAGCCATCTCCACTACTCACAATATGATTGAAAGCTAACCCTGTAAATGTAGCTCGATTAGAGAAGATTAAAAACACCCTGTACATACCTTTACAAAAGGTTCTGACACTCGTATTTATGAACAAGAATGATCGTTCTTAGATCAGTCTCAAGTCAAAATTGACCAATCAAATGCCTTGAGACTATGCTTAGCACAAACTTAAGAGCCAGCATTTTGTTCATAAATATGGGTGTCAGTCTCGTACTTCTATGTTTAGAAACTCCATATAGGATTTTTTTCTACGTGATCCCCATATTCCACAATGCACGGTAATGCTACGGGGAACTGACCACATGCATTTTGAGCAGAAAAAAAAGTTAATAGACGAAGGTACAATAATTATACTTAAAAATAATAGCTTTAATATGTTTCCTCTTACATTGTTTTGCTGAAAAGTTTCCAATGATCGGGAGGAAACAAAGTATTTAGGATGTTTCTATACAAATGACTTACTTTGATTTATATTCTTTAATCCCTTGGAGGGACGTAAGGCCCCGTTTCTACACATAGATTTCAAGTAACAAGTTTTCCCTCCGTATGTCTCTTCTTGGCAAAATAAATAAAATTCATCTGTCAACTTAACGCCAAACCAGAAATATACCTAATTATGTGCGTAAAAAAATGTACAATTCAAGAGATTATGTTAATCTTCTTGAATTGATAAATGTCAAACGTTCAATTTCACATTACTTTCTTATAATAAAACTGCACTTGTGAATCAGTGTGCCAAAAAATTAAACATGATAAAACAGAAGATAATATTACTTTTTTATTCTCATGTTCATTTGCTGATGTTAAAAGCTGATGGAAAGTTAAGTGCTGGTTACAGTTACAACACTGTGCTAAAAACTGTAATTTTTATTCGCCCACTTGACTCTCTTATTAAACTGAATACTACAAAAAAAGTGAATAATAAAAAGAATTGAGCATCCCAAAGTCCCCTCTAAAAGAAATTTACACAGTTCATTTCTATGTATAGTAACTGGATATAAAAAGAATGTCCAAGTAAAGGGAAAGAGGAAAGAGAAAAACATTATCTACCTATGAAGGTATGAACATGATGCCTACTTGTAATATACCAAAGGTTGTTAAAGAAGTTTAATACCGTTACCCCTTGTGTTAAAAACGATAAAAGGAGTTTTGGGACCTGGTTTAAAGGAAGAAGAGTTTTTGCCCCGTTGAAAACGAAAAGTGCTTCATTTTAGTATTTTCTGCTTCATAGAGTGAACCATATGCTTCTAATATTATACCTACTTAGCTATTATCATTTTGTCAACCAAGTGCTGGGTGGTATAGTAATCCCGGAAACGGTGCAGTGGTTTGGTTCTGATTCTTAGGAAGGATATCCAGGATAATCTAGAATCTAGATTATATACGTAGACCTGAGCTGTAGATTTTACAATGATTATAAAATGTAGATTGTGGAACTCAACCACTTTGCTTCACATGTTACTGCAAGTGCACTATTAAAAACACTAGCAATGATTATAAAATGTAGATTGTGGAACTCAACCACTTTGCTTCACATGTTACTGCAAGTGCACTATTAAAAACACTAGATCCTTCAATTGCATAAGTGCGGGATCCCGCGCTGGATCCCGCGGGATTGGCCAAATCCCGCGCGGGATCCCGCGGGATTGGAAACGTGCGGGATTTGCGACCCCTAATTACAATGTACCTGCCTACCTCTATAAAAGTGGAATTCAATCACGGAAACGGATTCGTTGAACTCTGGACTGGAAATGAGGAGAAATCACAAGTACAGACAATAATTGCCCAAGAAAAAAAAAAAAAGTTGTTTGGTTCTTGCATTTCTATCAAAGTTTTTTTACTCCATTATTTGCACGCTATCTTGGCCGCCATATTGTGTACGATTTTTCTCACGATTCAGTTCTGTTTTGTATTTCGTTCTCGTCTTATTGTGTCTTCGTTAATTAATGTATCATTTTTCCTTGTAAATTCATCATCATTCTAGATTAATTTAATGCTCGAGTTAACTGTTTGTTTTTACGTGGATCTTGGCTATGTAACAGACAAGCATCTCTATCCCTAACACATACTTGTAGATAGAATTACATGCAGGACTTGCAGAGAGCTTCCTCTCTTCTAAGAAACAAGGATATGAATCAAATACCTCTATGATGGTTATGTTTTCTGAGCGGTTGCTTAGTATGCTTTGATGTCTACAATTGTTGCACAGAAGTCCATCCGTTAAAAATTGATTCGACAATCAGTCTTGTACATTAGGAGTTTGGAAGATGGTTACTTGGTTAGTTCTTTCGCTTTTCTGAATCTTTGCGAGGAGAATCACGTGTTCTGTGCAATATAACACCTACGAATCACATTATTAATCACTTCAAAAGAGTGAGTAGAAGTATAAAGAATGGTGTCGTATTTGATCCCAACAACACAGAAGTCAAGTTTAATGAGAATCATTAAATGTGAACTCATGTAAACAGCACACATGTTTGCAATTATAAACAACATTCCAACTTCCAACATCTGTCCTACATTGTTATTAATTAAAAATGAGTTCATATTGGTTAACTCGAACATTTTACACTTGAGAGCCTTATTGCTTTCATAGGATCACTAATTTAGAGAGTTGAAATCTAAAAATAATGTTGTTAAAAATTGAAATCCCTTGAATTGCTACTCCCCAGTGGTGCTAAAAGAAGCTCTTTTGACACCTTTTAAACTTCTATTCGTTACAGTAAGAAGTCTTGGAGATGATATAAACAAAACTGAGAACATGGACAAAAAATTTATGACCAACATGAAGAAATGAATACAGCATTTGTATAAAATTATTGATAGAAACAAATTTTAATATGCAAAATTCCTCTAACATCACTATAACCTTCACCTATGATCTTCGATAAGTACTTATTTACTTAACATGGTAACAAGGTTCTTCCGAACCTCAGGACAGGTCTTCATGAATCATGACGTAATAATAATTAAGTATCAGCAATTCCAAGATTACTGTACTTGGACGTCCCATGATTACCATGGTATCTTCCATTTTCACAAGAATATGGTCAATACAACTCACATCACGAATTAAATGGTCATCTAGCCGATCTAGCGCCTAATCTTCCTGATTTAATTCTTGACTGTGAACATATTTGGGTAAACTCGATATGAGGTATGAAAAAGAATGATTAGGTGGGAAGTTGGTTTGATCATTGAAATTCAAGATTCATTGGATTTTCGAATATGTATTTATGCATGTATGTACATTGAGTTTTGCTTACAGTGTAGACAAAACATTCTACAGTATTCACGCCAAGACTTCGTCCAAGAGGTTTTGTTTGTTGTGTGGTTCATAGTCTTCACGGTTGAGGGAGAGTTGATACGGTTGACATCAATCATTTTCCACAGTGTAATTTTGTGTTGTCTTCTCAGACGAGACAGACATTGAAACTCAACACGAGGGACTAAGTAGATGTTCTGCAAATATGTGCATGTTAGGGTCGAAAGACTCTAAGGTCTCATATTAGTCTTAGAACTCATAAATCTATAGAATATGCATAGAGAGGGTCAACAATCTCTTGGTAATTTCATGTTGGTTAACATCGGATTGAAATCTTCATTAAAATACCTAGGTGATGAAAAGTAAAAATTGAAATGAATCAATGAATGAACTTATAGGTATTGGATATGCTTGACTGATGAGGTTACATGATCAGACTGGATCTATAAAAAATGATTAGAAATATCAAACCGAAAAGTGACTTCAAATAAAACCAAGCTCCAACCAAAAAGATCCAGTTCTAAATTGTCTCAACAGTTCTTGCAGCATCGATGCTGGTACTTCCTGATCTTCCGATTACTTCTGGATCTTCAATAGGTTTAGCCGAGTGGTCTGAGTTATGGTCATCTCTTGGTTCTTTATTACGTATGTTAATTGTCTCCCTTTGATTTCACAAGGAGTTTCTTGGACATAAACAACTTCCGAGAGAGGTCACTATGGGCTGCCGCTTTGGCCGGAGCTATTACAGGATTTATTACATGATCTACAAATTACTCTCGAAGATTGAAGATAACCGAGCGAGAGGAGAGGCTAATGTAGAATTCTCGTTTTCTATGTTTGAGATAAAGTCAGTGGCGCGGTCAGGGGAGACTTCTTTAGAATCTGGCCGTACTTTTAAAAGAGTGAGGAACACTTTGAAAAAGGAGACCAAAGCAGAGCTAAAGTTCAAAATCTCAAAAGTGAATTTGCCCACTCATATCAGCTTCCTTTGGAGTTTTTGAGGGCTAGGGCCGAGAGTGATCTAATTTCAAGTGACCTTGGGAACTGAAAGAAAGTATTGAGATATTAGCAAAATTTTGAAGGAATCACTCTTTTGTGGGGTCATTATCCCAAACTTCATGGTGACTAAGTCAGAACTTCGCCACTAGATTAAAACTTGGAACAACCGCAAGGTGTACAAGTTTGGTGTTGGCTGTATATCAGAACAGGTATTGGGTGAATTGGTTTTAAAATAGATTCGGGAAAGAATGATTTGTATTTTAGGGTCGCCATTAATAAACTTAGCTTGATTGGCGCTAATCATGAAGAAATGGCTGAAGATAAACTAACAGTTACCTACATACATAGAAGTAAATTTATAATGAGGGGTTTTGTAAGTGAAAAATTATTTTAAAAATATTAGGTACTTACTATACCTAGGTAATAACTGTAATAAGCAATAGCAGACCATAAAAGCCCTAACGTGATAAATTTATAATTGCCATTTCTATCTACCTACATACGTAATTCTTGAGAGAAAGGAGGAAAATTTTTGGATTATCAAAACCTTAACTTGATTAGGTACCTACTTAAAGTAAAACTTGATAGATTCTTGTTATTCTTAATCCTTTTGATTTTGACATTCTTTTCCTTTTTAAATTATAAAATATTAAATTTATTTATCAATCATCAATGTCAACGAAGCAAGGATACCTACTTTTTATGTTATCAAATTGATACCTACAGCAATAAAGTTGTGTTTTTTGCAAATTGTTTTTTGATTATTCAAATATCTAAAACGAGATTGCATTCGTCTTTTATGTTCTCAACATTCCTTTCCAGTAACGTAAAGCTACCTATCTTCTTGGTTTTTATATCATGGATACCCATATATATAGGTACAGTCATTTGAGTATTTGGCCTCCAACTACTATCAGTTCATGGGAATTGAGTAAATAACTAGTATACCCCCTTGTACTCCTTGTAGATCATTCTTCTAATCAGACGTGATAATAACATAGTCCTGCATCTAAGAATATTCCGCGGCCTCATCTGATTATGTACTATGATAGCCGTTTATGTGTTTTATTTATGTTGCTTCAGTTAAGTCCAAGTTTGCCCATACGCGTGTGTCCTTTCTCGGTATTAGACTGATACATTGGGAAGGCGTGGTCAATGCAATTCGCTTCTTTGCTTTTCCAAAGATGTCTTGGTGAAATCTAGGTCAAGATCTCTAGATGAGTCTCTCCCATGTGATTTACTGTTGTAGTTCTTGTTCTAGGCGTGTTGTTATGTCAAGAATGTGTCTAGTATATCATGGATCAATGTCGTCTTGGGCATGCCAGAGCGAAATCATTATTCAGGTGTCGAATATGTAGGCCGTGAGGTACTGTTTCTTCGTCATCGTATCGAGAGAACGAAGAGGTCAAAATCATTCATTAGACTCGGTAGTGCCATATCCCCTATCACACCTTTTCTAGTAAGGCACATAACTCCATTAGAACTAAGTAAAGTATCTTTTGAGTAAGGTATACAAGTTCTACTTTTATTTATTTATACATAAGTTTCCATTTATTGGTTTTTCAGAACAATTCTATCAATCAAATAGATAGTCAACAAATGGTATACCCATCCGTAAAAGCCGGAGCTTGTGCCACGGATGGGGAAAACTTACTCAATCCAAGTGAGGTTTCTCCTATTTTCATTACGGGTTACCTAAAGCGTAAAAACTTACTCAATTCAAGTGAGGTTTCTCCTATTTTCATTACGGGTTACCTAAAGCGTATAATCTGGAATTTCACCAATAACGTGCGTCGAATATAAATATTTACAGCTATCACCATTATTTACTCAAGTTATTAATATTTAATCTAATTCAATAAATAATAAATTGTATTACGAGATGGGAAACGGATCCGAGGCTTTGTCCATAATCCGCATCTTGTGAGTTCATTTTGTAGTATTGCAATTTGATTAATTTCAAACCTAATCTATTTGGATTAATTTACTTTTAGTAATTAACTCGGACTGGGCGGAGGTCTTCCCAGTTTTATATCTCTGGCATTCCTAACATTTTTATTCAATCCACGAGGAGAACATTCAATTTAATTTGCTACGTTCTTTGTAATCACTTTAATCTCCTCGATCTATCCCTGCCCTTTGTTTCCAATAGCGTTTTGCCAACACCTGTTTTTTTAGAGCCCTTGAATCCTGAGCTAATTTTAAATGATATAAAATTAATGGATAGGTAGGTACATTGGAGATTTTCTGCATTCTACAGACAGAAGCATAAAAGTGGGCGCCACCAACAAACTACCTTCTGATCCATTTATAGTTAGGTATTAGTTCTGTAAATTACTTTGAACCAATTCTAGGTCCTAGACCTTAGCAATCCTAGATAATGTAAACAGCCAAGCTATCTACATATGTCTAAATAATTGACTAATTACATTTCATGAAGTGAAACTTGTGAGTCGAAGGTAAATCCAGTTTAAAGAAAAAGGTTACAATCCGGATCCATTTGCCTTCTTATTATACCTACCACAACTGCTAGTCAACGAATTCATTCTACTTATTCAAAGCAATCACTTCCAAATCAATGTCATAATTATGTATATTACCTGCAGTAGTTGATGATGACCACATTGATGACAGGAGTAGGATAGGAGATCCGTAGCTGCATCGGCCGTCAGTTCACTCATGAGAGGATAATCCTCCACCAGCTTATCATAGTGAATCCTCAGCACTGGCCGGGAAGACGTGATTGCTGAAGTTCGACCCATGGTTCAAACTATAAGCATTATATCCTCAGTAGATGTCAAACAAGACACGTTTCTCAAAGTGTGACCAAGTATTGATCCGTTGAAAAACAATGACACGTGAATTGGAAGAGAAGTTGTTTCGTTTTAGTACGATAAAACTAATCACTTCATTCAAAAAAGCGCCTTCAAATGTTGTTAAGAACTTTTCTCCTTCTTAAATGAATCAAAACTCAATTAATAAAAGTTGTAATTTTATTAAAAAGGTTGATGCTGAAAATACAAAATAGGTTTCATTAGCTTTCACTTCTCATCACCTCTGAAAATTTGTTAAAACTTTCAGAGGTAGAAACTTCAAACTTTAGAACGGTGTTATTATGCCTGAATAGAGAAGTTTACTGTTCGTTAATATGACATTCATCATTTAACTAAGTAGATTTTGAAATCAAAAGTTGCTAATAATTCGTAGGGAGGTACTTTGAAGACATTAAAATTAATCATAATGGTAATTCTATCTAACATTCTGTAGGTAAAGTTTCCATTTTGAAATGTTGTTTGTAAACAATTTTGGTTGTTTTGTTTGCGTTTGGTAAAATTAGATTTTTCTCAATACTGAATGCCCCTAGTAATGAGAGCTCGTTAGCCTCATCATTTGCTACAGAGATTAGGTCAATAGGAATGCCAAGTGATTGACTTATTTCTACACGAACCTTAGCTAGACCGCTATAAGCTAGTACCAACTTTACGATCAACAACCAATAAGATGTTTACAATTCAAACTTAAAGAAGACTAGAACAGTTGTAGCTCTCAGCGATATCATTGTCAACAATTTGAATGGTCTAGATATCGGTCAATATCTTTGAAAAATCTTTTAGTCAAGTGTGGGAAGTTCTTTCGAAGGTCCACAAAAATTGGTTACCCCACTGGCTACTCTTTTCAATTCTTCTTTACAATCCTGACTTCAAGATCTCCGAGACACAATTCATTGGTCTTACTACAAGATACGTACCGACATCCTGCTCCTGCACCAACAATACTATCATCCTGTTCCAAATCTTTATCAAAGAAATCATTGATGATCAGAGTTATTCAAGCGATTCTCTTGATTCAAAGAAAATACCTACCCAATAACCCATGCGCCTACCAATCTAATAAGGATGGACAACACATCATGTATGTACTCCAAATACTTAGCTACTTCATGTTTATAAGGGAAGGGTGCGAGTCGAAATGACAATGAATTTGAAGTTTGAGAGTTTCAATAAGTCGAAAAAATACTACCTTGGTAGAAAATATACAGAGGTGAAACACTGGCGCCTGAAAATTCGCTAATAAATATGAATAATCTTGACATCTACACTTAAGATGGTGCTACGCCAAGAAATTTGAAGTGTTTCTGAACAATTTCTGACGAGTGTGAACTCATGAATGTACCAACAAGAACTCGCCAAGATGATAATCTCTTGTTTCCTTGTCAAGATGTCTGCTAGAATGTCATCTTACCTGCTTGTCATACTCTCTACTATGCTGGACCCGTTACAGACCGCATTCATTGCACTCTTCTGTAATCTCTGTACAACGTGATGCCATTATAATTACATCGGAGGAATTTGCACGTTCACGAGAAGGCTAACAATCAAGCTTGTACGGGCACAAAGAGGACATGAAAGGACATTGAGAAGGAAAAAAAAAAATACAGATAGAAGATGAAGAAGAGGAGGAGAGGTAAAGTAAAATGTAGGTAAAACTGTGAAAATATCAATGACATACATGTCAAAAGACTCAAAAGCAACAAAGCAAAAGTATCACCTCACTATGAAACAAATACTTCCCTTACAACAAGCACCAACAAAAATCAGGAAGTGAGACATTTATTTTTATCATTCATTGTAGGCACCGTGAAGAATTACCTTTTGAAATCGGCTGTAGGTTTCTTTCTCTTTCATGATGTTTGTGTTCATGTGTTTCAAACAGAAGATCTACAAAGAGGTTGATAATTTGTAAGGAGGATTAGTCAGACCGTTTGATATCACGTACAGACTTTAGGGTGGCCTCAACCTGGTACAATTTTCCTTTTGATATGAATAAGTTAAATGTGATACAATTCAATCCAATTCTTTATTTATTTGTAGAAATTATACAAAGGTGCCTTTACCAAGTCAATATGAGGTTGATTGAAGAAAGAAACTCTCACAAAGTTCACCAAAGGATCAGACACGAAGACTACATTTGGATGTCAGCACTATCAGCAATGAATTTGCCCTATGATATCAAGCAAGGAATGTTAGGAAACAAGAAGTGTTGTCTACGTTCTTAAAATTAAAACTCAAAAAACGATGACTAACATTGACGAAATAAAAATTAGCATAGACGAAAAAATTGACATAAAAATATTAAAGACTTCTTAGAAATTAGTAGGTTGCTGGTCAGTAATAAAAAATCGTGTAGAGTGTAAAAAATCAAATGATAAATTAAAACAAAATCGGACTCGTAAGAGGACCAATAAAAGAACTAAAAGTTCTCAAGCCTATTAGCACTATTTGGACATAAAATTTGAGAGTCGACAGTAAACTTTTTTAATCAATGTTTTATTTATTTATACCCGTCAGCTAGAATTATATTTAATGTTTAAAATTGATGTTACGTAAGCATTTTGAAAAACTAGACATATCTAAATAGTGTGAACAAAATTTTTAAAGATATAATGAAAACAGAAAAAATCAATGGTTTACCAAATGGGAAAAACAACTGGAAAATTGAAATAATTTTACAAAAAAATAAAAATAAACACACCTCACTGATAACACTGAATTCTCTACTAGTCAACTATCTCGAACCAGAGAACAAGACTAAAAAGTAACAAGAACCGAGTTATAAAAAAATATAAGACAGAGCTAAACATAGAAACGAGAGAGACAGAGATGTGGAGAATTTATGTGAGAACAAGCAGGATAGAGAATGAATTACAAGTGAGAGAGAGAAGGAGAGAGACCAACTATGAAAGGAATGTGCATTCCAAATACCACATGGTCTTTTCCCCTTTGATATTGGAGATTGGACCGGTTCTGGTTCCATTCGGGCATGGAAACAGCATGAGGAAACACTAAAACCGGCAACTGGTTGTATGGCCTCTCGGGTACAGCACAAGGCATTCGCGATTAGTATTTGGTTTGATTCTTGAGAAAAGCAATGTCGATCCTGGTGGAATTTTACGAATCTTCAAATCCCCAGGTCTACAGTCTAGGAGCCAAGTTTAGGAGAGGGGCTCTACTGCCTGACGAACTTTGTTCATTTATTTCTCGGAGTTTTCGATCAATTGTTAGGGAGAGCTTCCTCCTAGTAGAACACGAGAAAGTAAAACATCAAATCAGATAAAACAATAGGATTTAGTGTGAGGACATTAGTTCGATCAAATTAGTGATGTAGTCCTATTCTTCTTTTTTATACTAAAAAACTTCCTTCAAGTAGGTATGCCAGAACTTCTCACTCCGTTTCTGAATAATGGTTTGGAACCTGGGGAATTCTTGAGAAAGAAATACCAACCTCTGTTGAAACTTGAAAGATAAAAGCTGCTACCTAAGAATTCTCACAAAAATAAACTTCACGGTTGTCATGTCTTGTACCTCCTACTTACAAATATGGACTTGAAGACCTCAAGTTTCAAATTCTCTCATGTCAAATGGTGGCTAGAATTATGCTAGAACCAGCAGAAAGTAGATAGAGGAA
Organism: Diaphorina citri; assembly: GCF_000475195.1. Taxonomy (NCBI): domain Eukaryota; kingdom Metazoa; phylum Arthropoda; class Insecta; order Hemiptera; family Psyllidae; genus Diaphorina; species Diaphorina citri. The sequence continues at coordinate 209,178 of NW_007377522.1, read as the reverse complement.
GGAAAAAAAGAATTAGTACTCTCTGATGTCACTCACGTTTACTCCAGATTGTTTTGGAATGAAATGAAAGACAGGTAGGAAATTTATGGCATCCAAGTCCATCTTTACATTGCTGAGGACAGTACTCAAAATTAAGAATCCCTAAAGGTCTTGATAGGACCACATAGTCAAGTTAGAGATTCTGAAATCCGTTATCAGAAAATTCATAGTTTACATCGGTGTCTCGGTTGAGACTCATGTTCCAGGGTTATCCGATAAAACTCAAAGTAAAGTTCAAGTTGAGGCACTCAAGATGTGAACAGGGCACTCACGTCCTCTTCTCATTACACAGCCAGGATGTATACAGGGTGTCCCGCGAACGACTGTACAACGCTTGAGGGTTGATGCAGGACCTAAAGGATTACCAGAAAAAGCTATCTGGACAGATCCGATTTTCAACAGGGGCGGAGTTATGAAGGATTTTCTGTTTTTCAACATTTTTCATACCTTGTCCCCTTAAAACGCCTTTATCTCTTGAACCAATAAAGATAATAAAAAAATGATTGCACCATTGAAAAGAACACAAAATTTACTAAAAGATAAGATTCCCTGTTTTGGTAAAACCCTCCCTCAAACTCAACCAAAAATACAGGGTGTCCCGCGAACGACTGTACAACGCTTGAGGGTTGATGTAGGACCTAAAGGGCTACCAGAAAAAGCTATCTGGACAGATCCGATTTTCAACAGGGGCGGAGTTATGAGGGATTTTCTGTTTTTCAACATTTTTCATACCTTGTCCTCTTAAAACGCCTTTATCTCTTGAACCAATAAAGATAATAAAAAATTGATTGCACCATTGAAAAGAACACAAAATTTACTAAAAGATAAGATTCCTTGTTTTGGTAAAACCCTCCCTCAAACACAACCAGAGGCTTGAGAAAAAGATTTTTTTGTGTCTCTTTAAAAACTACCATTTTTTCAATTCGATTTTTCTTCAAGTTTCCACTGAAACCCATTGAATTTCTCCTGATAGAAAAGTACCCCTTTTTGTCCTCTTTAATCCCATTATCTTGAATTTTCTGAGAAATCATTATTTACGGAGATATTAACGATACAAAGGGAGAATCCGTCAATTTCCTACGTTACTATGAATCCCCGTTCACCTGTTTCTTTCTATCGCCGCACCGAATTTTCCTCCAAAAACAATACGAACAACAAAACAAGTAACAAGTAACAACAACAACAACCACACAACAACAACAACAACAACAACAACAAACAACAACAACAACAACAACAACCACAACAACAACAACAACAACAACAACCACAACAACAACAACAACAACAACAACCACAACAACAACAACAACAACAACAACCACAACAACAACAACAACAACAACAACCACAACAACAACAACAACAACAACAACCACAACAACAACAACAACAACAACAACCACAACAACAACAACAACAACAACAACCACAACAACAACAACAACAACAACACCAACAACACCACCCCCCCCCCCCTCGAGCTACATTTTTCTCCTCTACTGTCAGACTCCGAAAAAATTGGGGTCGAGGGGGCCCGGCCACTCCTCCCCCCTCTTTGATCTTCATAATGTAGTTCTTGTTGTTGGTGGTGGTCTTGGTTTGGTGGAGTTGGTGTTGTTGGTGTTGTTGTTGTTGTTGTTGTTGTGGTTGTTGTTGTTTCCGATCTCAATTCCGAAATTAAAATGTGTACGGGTTTCGCCAACCGTATAACTATCCAAATTTTTACCCTTTTATGTAGGTACATTAAATAAAATAGGTAGGTACATAAATACTGATTATCTTTAACCAAGATCAAAAAATTCCCGGAGGGACGGGCCCCGCTTGTTAGAATTAAATTAAAGTGAAGTCAAAACGAGAGTACTCATCTAGATGACAATGGTCGTGAAAAGCGAAACAAATGGAAATGCGTTATTGAAAAGATCGTGATTTGGAAACTGTTCAAAGATTTATTGTTAATGTTGAAATGGTTACCTTTAATTCTTTCCTAGTCTGGTTTAAACTTCATCTAATTTCTAGTATACAATATGATTCTCGCACGAGGTTTGATCTTCTTGTGCCCTAGGCCACACTTTGAGATTTAATCCAATTGGATTAACTTCATTTTCAAAGTAGGTATGGACTTATGGAGTATGTCTCCAGCAGATTGTCCCAATTACGAGTATACCCACGCCCTAAATTAAATTAAAGTGAAGTCAAAACGAGAGTACTCATCTAGATGACAATGGTCGTGAAAAGCGAAACAAATGGAAATGCGTTATTGAAAAGATCGTGATTTGGAAACTGTTCAAAGATTTATTGTTAATGTTGAAATGGTTACCTTTAATTCTTTCCTAGTCTGGTTTAAACTTCATCTAATTTCTAGTATACAATATGATTCTCGCACGAGGTTTGATCTTCTTGTGGGGATTTTTTTTTTTCACATTTTCTCACACAAATGAGCTCTAATCTTGAAATTTTTCGCGACGACCTATGAACTCAAAGCGAGAAAGTTTTAGGTAACACTTCAGTCGATCATTTAAGACCGGTTTTAGCGTCACCTATGTTAAGCTACGCCGAGAAAGGCCAATAAATGGATGGGTGACTTAAACATTATATTGGGAATAAAGGGAGAACGGGCTCTAGTCTTGATTTTAAATCATTACATGAAAGTAAAATCAAAAAATCAAATCAATAATGATCATAAACTGGATATTAAACAAATTAGGTAGGTACAAAGGTATTCTTTAACCATGATCGAATAAACTACGGGCTAAAAAATTCCCGGAGGGACGGACCCAGCTTGTTTTTTCTCAAAATATCTTAATAACAAAATACCTACTCAAAATGAAGCACTGTCACTTTTGACTATGTATTACGAAAAATTACCGTTTTTCCCCTATAATTATTAAATTCGGCTTTACACACCAACGTCCAACACCAAATAAGAAAATGTACCTAACATGGAAAAGAGAAAAAAAAGAAAGTTTAAAAGCACAAACGTACAGACAGACCATTTGGATAAAAACCACTTTTTCGGAATCAGGGGACCCTAAAATGAATTTTTCCACCCATTTCCCGATTTTGAAAATTTGGACCGATTGCAATACTTTCTAATTACTTTGAAGAGAAATACCTAGTCAATAAAAATGTATTGACGTGACGAACTGCCCAAAGTTTGGCTTGCCAAAACGACACAGCACACTAAAGAACTATAAAAAAGTAAAAATCCCAGAAAAGGCACTCTCACTCACCTTTTGCAGCGGCATAATCGACCATTAACGACGGCACAACACACAGATAAAGTCCTAATTTTCTTCCGAACTAGTCACAACTCAAAATTACCACAACTCAGAATCACAACTCTCTTCTTCGGGTCAATCAATCTGGACTAAAGCTGGACTGAGTTTGACTATCAGCAAGAAGTGTAACCTTAGCTGAAATGATTCTACTGAACTTCAGCACTTCACACGTTCGTTATCAGGGGAGGAGGCAGGGTGAGAGTTTTACCAAGTTGGTATTGTTTGAATTTGTTTTACATTGTTTGATAAAAAAAAAATGGTTTGACTTGAGGGAAAATAATGGAAACTTTGAGGTGTAGTAGATGAACCAAATATTATAGGGACTGGTCTTTGCGTCAGGGCAGTGAAAATAAAAGATCTTTTTTGCCAGCCTAGTTAGCTTAGTTGGTAGGATAAAATCCGCCCGGGCGGATTTTATCCTACCAACTAAGCTGATGGGATAATGTTCGTTCTCGGAACGGCTGGCTTTTTCCTATCCTGTCTTCCTTCTCTCTTCGATTTCGGGACGATAAGACCATAGCAGTTACAGTTCCCTCTGTCAAACCTCTTAAAAAAAAATAATAAAACAATAAAGAAAAGTGAGTTTTTAACTAGCTTTTTACTCCGACAATTAATTAGAACCCTAACTAACTAACTAACTAACTAATTAACTAACTAACTAACGAAAGAAAAGACCAGCGAGTATTTGTGGTATTTTGTAATGCCTGTCATGGTAGCCACATAAAAAACACGATTTTCTTTGTTCGTTAATTGTTGTTTGCTCTCATTGTTTGTTTAATTTTGTTTGAATTTCGCTCCTGATTCCTCCGATATGGTCAGAAGAACGTTGAGATGTGAAGAGAAGAAGAAAGATAATAAAAAGTTTCTCGTTTTATATATACCAATAGGGTTGCAAGTTGCAAATCATGACTCAACGGTTGTTAAATGTTACCTCTGAGGTATACATGAAAGTCTCGTAAGATATAAAGAAACATGCAGTGCAAGTGTAATGTTCCGGGATACCAATAGGGTTGCAAGTTGCAAATCATGACTCAACGATTGTTAAATGTTACCTCAGAGGTATCGATTAATATTCATTGGTCTTAAAATTCAATAGCCATGTTATTATCTGACTGATTACTATACTAAAGTTTTAGTGGTCAAGGAAGAGAGAGTGTTACTTAGGGGGGTTGTGTTACCCCTTGACCCTCAGACCTGTCGGTGTCGGCTGGTGCAACACTTTAGATAGGAGTACCACCCATGTAGATACTGGAACATGACGTGTTCTTTTTCAACACTTTGAGTGCCACGTCGATTAGAGACCGACACGGGATGATTCGAAACTGCAACTTTTTCCCTTGGGAGTTGGGCACTCAGAGTGTTAAAATACATGTTTTCAGAAATAAAGTTATGCCAATTATGGATGGTTTTAGTTTTATGTTCTTGAAATTCGTTCAAATAATTCCTTCGACTTCCAGGTATAAAGTTGGAAAACGCGTGATATTTTGCTGTCGCGCAACAAGAACTTGGCGTGCTCAAGATATTTTTGTTAAATTTCATCAAAATCCGGCAGACTTCAGGAGTTATGGTGAAAGAAACAGGCAAAGTAACATTTGTTTGAAGGAAAATTTTCGAATTAAAACTTACAGCTTACTTCGTTCGTTCAATTAAACTAAACCATTCATTTTCATTCAATAAACTGGATCGCTCATTGAATAAAACCATATTTATGTCCACGGATAGCACCATGTATCAACCTAGGACATGGTGACACTTGGCAATTAAACCATTACATGGATCAAACGTATCGCCTAGTTTTCCTTCCTACGATTCAGAATGCATTGAATGCGTGGGAAAGACGATATACGGAATCGAAACAAAGTACTTGAAATGCCCTCGATGCCTAAAGCGCGGTACACACGCTAGCCCGCTAGGGTATATCTCTCCCAACTTGGTTTTTCAACCGCGTCTTTCGACAGGAACTGTATACGGTTTTTTTGCACAATGTTAGGTCCGCTTAAGTGAAAAATCGCGTGCTCACGGAACGATCTGTCGACAAAAATAAAAAAAAACGTCGGAAGACATGTCGTATGTCCTTCCGTATGTACCGGTCCTTAATAGTCGAACTTGACGCTTAGAACTTAGAATTCCCCCATTGTCCCTTATTCGTATGATTAAACTTGCATCCACTTCCCCTATACAGAATCAATCAGGGCGGGCGACACCATTTGATTTACTTTGAAACCGATTTCATACCGGATGGACCACAAATCGGATGTCGATTTTAGAAAATCGCAGCCAACTCAAGTGTTTAAAGTTCAAATTCATAGGGTTCCTGGTTATTTGAGTGTCTCACTCAAGTCGCACCCTGTAGGCTCTAATTAATTGATTGTGTAACTAATAGGTTCTTATGGGCATACATTATGAGTGCACTCAGTTTTTACAGGGTGCACCGCAGAGTGTAGATTTAGGGTGCACTTGAAAGCCTTTTTTTCATATTTTTTTACAGCAGGTACCTATGGAATATTATCATCAACATCGTTTGATAGAATTTGACCACCGTAATTGCAGTAGTAGTAGTAGTAGAGAACATAAGATTACTACTACATATTTCTATCTATACACAAGAAAATGCAGGAACACTCATCATCATTGGTTAACAGCCAGACGGCTGGTTTGATACAGTGCTGCCTTCCTCTTGAGATCATAGTAGGTTGTGACGCACATATCCTCCATTATTTGTTTGATGTAGTCCAGGAACACTCGAAAGCTCCAAACGACTAAACATTTTAAAATTGAAAGCCGAGATTTTCTATCTTTTTCAGAAATACTCGTAAATTTATCAAGTCATCCAACTAGATAAACTTGTGAAGTAAGTTCTTCAAGATCATAACATCAATAAGCTTCACACTTCAGATAACAAGAGAGATTTCCTACAGGAAACAACGGGAAATACCGACCGGTATCATCAGGATGTCCTAACCACGCCGGACGTGGCTTAACGCAAGCGAACTATAACTGTTAATGAGCTACGGGAGGGAATCTGTGTGAAATTTGCCGCAATAAAAGTAATCAACTTGGTTTAAACTGTTCCATCAGTATTGCAAATTTGCAAATATTGACTGTACTGATTGCAAATCACATGCATAACGTCCTGTTTTAAATGAGATTTAAATATAATCTGAAATTTAGATTCTATAAATTTCTAAATCATGAATTGTTTGTGGTGAAGCTGAAAACCTCTTTATCACATTTGTCGTGGATATCACAGTATTACCAAGAGCCTAAAAGGAGGCCAACGTCAACTCTACATAGGTATTATGTATAAATTTTCTTTTTACTCTCGTAGAAGCTACTCAAATGTCCTTACGAGGCCGAGTTAGAATTCCCAGCACAGAGACGAAAAAATTTGGCCTCACCGGGGATCGAACTCGGGACCTCCGGTGTGCAAGTGTAATACCCACTCGGCCACGATGGTTCCTCATATGGAAAATTATATGCATAACGTCCTGTCTTAAATGGAATTTTAAATATATGTATTTTATCCAACATTGAAACCTACACTGACTATTGCAACAATGGTATGATAAAGTTCTGATACACTTTCTTCAGGTATACAGTGCCAAGTGCCAATAAGTTCTCATAGGCAATCAAGTTTATGGTCAAGGGCTTGCGATAATGTAGGAACAGGTATGCCATGCGTTCTAGGTGTCATTGATAGAGCAAGTTCTAATAGCCATTAAGCCAGGCCCGATGGCCAAGCCTTTGCACCGTGGTCGAATGATTGACTGCGGGTGGTACATTTGTTTGTTTGTTTTATTTTTAAAAGATGAGTGTTTCACCGCCGTTTTTGTTTCGTAGCAATTAAACAACTGCTACAGTAGACCCATGAGGTCTGTGTCGTAGCATGCCCAGCCCGTGGTATGTCTCTCATCAGATGGGCGAGAAGAGACACAATACTTCCTTGCCTCGTTGTTCTTCTCCTCTCTCTCCATTTTCTAAACAGAATTTAATGTAAAATTTATGAGATTACGAATGAGAATAATATTGTATTTGGTAAAGTGAGTACCTATGCCTAATTTAAATTAAATTAACGAAATTCCAATATTAATTTTAATCTACGCAAGTTACACTGTTTCAATTTTAAGTCGTTTCGTTTTAACAGCCCAAAATTTGGGCAGTCCGTCAGTATATCTTATTTTTTATTTTCACTCTACCAAAATCAACAATATTCCTTGATGGTTTCATGCATTATTAAATGATACTATGACAAAACGGTGCATCACAAAGCCATGGACTATGCAAATTGGTCCATAGTATCACCCCTGGTTAATAGTGTAAAGCTGCTATTACTATTGACATTATAAAATGGTGAGAATAACTATTGGAGACAAATTAGACTCGTTTCTTCTATGATTTTATTATTATTGTAATTACCAATACCCTACGACCTCTTGTTCAAATACAATTCCCACGATCTGTGATTGACAGTCTTATGGAAAGAGATTGTTAAACCTTTGGCGTACCAAGAAACTGATAAGCAAAGGGTATCCTTGGGCATTTGTGTATTGTGGATAGGGATTTGACATCACTGTAGGTAGGTTATAACTGTTATGGTTTTTAGTGAGCCTCCATTCGACGACAAACGACAAGCTATTTGCCTCCTGGAATTAACGTCACCAAGCCTAATGGGGTGGAGAAAAGGCAGCACCAAGCGCAAAGTTGCCTTCAGTTAATCATCAGGAACTATTATTATTAAACGATTAGATCATTCATTCATTCATTCATTTTTCAAACATAGCAAAAGGTGCTCTCATTTATTTTTATATAATTACAATAAACAAGAATACAACACATTAGGTACAAACATAAGGTGGTGGTGGTGTTGATGATATGATGTGATGTATTGTTTTAATCCTAAACTACCCACACTAAGGGACACTTGGAGATCAAACTTTATTTACAGAAAAAATATTTACAAATGGTAACATAATATACATATAAGTAAAACTAGTGCATTCAACGTGCTTTTGCCGCTGCCGCTGGCCTAATAGTGTTCCAAGTTCCAATCCATTTTGACCCCATGGTGTGCTTTACAGTTCTGAAACGACAATGCCCGTCACTAAAAATGAACTCCCCATCCGCGTATATATATTTAATGAACTCCCCATCCGTGGCACAAGCTCCGGCTTTTACGGATGGGTATACCATTTGTTAACAATTTATTTGATGAGAGAGTTGTTCTGAAAAACCAATAAATGGAAACTTATAAAATGAAAATTAAACATACATGCAGAAAAACCCGCCCTTAGCAGTTATGTATACAGAACGAAGACAATGGGTTAACGCTCCTTGCGAGATCTGTATCTGATATCTTGATCAGAGATAAATTTCCTTTTTCATTTCAGGGAAGGAAAATTCGCTGCCCTGTGGGAAATGTGAGCCTGTCAGATTCGACTGATAGAGGCGATAAATTAACCACCCTCTGACATTACTACTATTACTATAGTAGACACCTACTATTACTATACTTCTTGTCACATAAAGTGGCAATCAATGATACCTTAGAGCACAGGGGTTTCCAAACCGGGGCCCTCGCCGCCCCCGGGGGCTCTTTTTCCCTAACTTCAGAAGTACTGTCGTTGTTGTAAGGAACAATCGGAAAAGTAATGGTTGTTATTGTCGTAGGCTAAATTCCCTTTAGGGATGAGCTGGGTATTGTTATTAATTTTAATTATTTGAAGGGAACTTTTTTGAAGGGGGTGTGGTGTGCGAGGGTTTCATTTCCATAAAAGGGGGCGTGGTAAAAAAAAAAAGTTTGGGAACCCCCACTGTAGATATAGCAGGAATCTGGAAAATTTTCTCTGTCCATATTCAATGTGTCATACCATACAGTAATTGTGAATTGTTTATTGACATAATAAGTTATGATAATAAATTGTACCAGTTTCTTAATTACTAGGCATTATAGCTTAATACTAATGATAATGATAATGACTATACTAGTATAGGTAATAGACTACTTTCATAGTTGTGCTTAAGTTTACAAAGCACATACTACATACTTATTTATGCTGATTTAATACATGGAACTAATGAATCCCTTTACCCCAGCTCCCTGGCAGTTATGCTACTCAAATTTTAGTGTTCAAGTTATCAAAAATAAATTAAGGATGAAAATTCCATACCTCGGTTGAGATTGACCCTGCGCTTTCCTGATTACCAGCCAAGCGTCTTGACCACTACACCTAAGCGTTTTGACCACTACCCCAGGCAAATTAGGAGTTCTTAAGAAGTTTATGACTGGCATTATTTCAGATGATTGAATATTTAACACTAAAACATCCCCACTAAAACATCTCCAAGTATAAATGATGGAAAGATATATCAAGATACTAATCTTACATCTTAATGCCTTTAGACCCAAAGAGAGCAATAAGGTGGCTGTAAAGCTTAAAGAAGACGTAGGCAGCAAAATATTTTATACTCGTAGTAAGATAAACAAAGCTCATAAGACTGTCGATAACAAAAGTAATGAAACTTATTTTATTTTATTGTTTATTGTATTTCTGATCACTTCGATCAGCAATGTTTTGTTAAATATGTGGTACTTGGGGGAAAAAACAACCACCTGGATGTGATTACATGTGTGGGGGATAAATCCAACATCAATAATTTCATTATCATTATTAGAGTTGGAGTATTGTATTGGAGTAGCATGTTTTCAATATTTGCACCATATATCATGGAAATCTTTAATAGTTAATTTTTATTGAAAATGGAAGAGATTACTGTTGATCTTTTTCAAATGAGTGTCAGGTTTTTTTTTTTTTTTCTTCTCATAATTGATTTTATTTAAATTGGAACCGATGCTTTTATGATCTTTTGCCATATGTGAGATTCTTAATTTCAATTTCCAACCTACTTTCAGATTCATGTGGGCTTAGTACTACATCATCTGGCACATCAACAGCTCTTTCAACAACCACCAGAACATCCACTGATAATCTACATCAGTATAGTGAAGTGTTCGCCTGCCAACCCAAGGAGCGTGGGTTCAATCCCGATCATGTCATCCTCATTAGTTTACTCTTCTTCCTCCTTAAAATTATACGAGGCAAATTGCTTTCTTCTTGGCATTTCCTTATTGTTGAACGAAAGAAGTGAGTTATGAATTTTATCGATTTAGTTCGCCTGTTTGTCACACGATATAACTATTGAACGGGCAGGTCGAATTGGATCAAATTCGGTGAATATCATGAAAAAAAAAAGGGAGCGCAAAGCTCAACCCCGCGAAGCCCCGGGAGCGCAAAGCGCGACTGCATGCACAACCGCGCGAAGCCCCAGGAGCACGCAGCGCGACCGTAAACAGGGGAGCGCGAAGCGCGACCATATGCACAAAAAATTCCCGGAAGGACGGACCCAGCTTGTTTTTTTAGTAACTTTACAGATATGACTAGCTGAGGCTCTTTTTTTTTAGTAAACTTTTCGGACTAAAAATCACTACTTCAAGTCTCGTTAGACACCTAAGAAAACAATAACACATTATGAAACCATCTCGTTTGTTTTTCGTCCGGAGAAAAACATTCCTGTGTCATTAAAACACCATAATAGCCATTACATTTCATTGTTCTCGGGATTTTCAACACAACTTATCGCACTTACCTATCTCGCAACTCAAGAGCAAGTAAGGAGCCAGCAGTGGCGAATAGATTTTTTCAGGGGCCGCCTCGCGAATCGCGTGTGAGCCCCGTGGTTTAATAGTGTATTGACGGGAGATGCTCCAAATTTGACACGGGGCCCTTCAATATTACTGCGGGGATGGGATATCCCCGGCCTACACCTATGTTTATATACTGTCCAGATAGCTTTTTCTGGTAGCCCTTTAGGTCCTGCATCAACCCTCAAGCGTTGTACAGTCGTTCGCGGGACACCCTGTAGAGGTTGCCAAATTATGTGATGCACTGCAGACCTGCCACTATAATTTGATGGGATATATTATATCTGGGTTATTGAACTACCATGCAATCAGTCCACGGCATCAGCATGTTCAATGTAACAGCCACGGTTATCAACAATGTGTATGCTTGATGGGAACTTGAGAGTAAATTTCTAAAATGAGCTCTCAGTTAAGGCAAATGGATCAAATAAAATTCTAAACTGTTTATGGAGGATGAGATTGGGAATATTGATGTGGCAGAACAGCATTCCCACAAAAAATGATACATAGGTGCATCAAACATTTTAGGATACAGCCTTGTATTATCTTGGTCGACAGTTCAAGCTATCTTGGTGATCTTGGTCGACAATCGACATTTTTCTTTCTGGTAAAGACACCAACACCTACCATATCCGGACAGTGGATTTTTAGTTCATTCACTAACCTATTTAGCACGAGAACATTTGTGTATAAAAATGAGCAATGCTGCCAACTCTCCCTCCACTCCACACCCCATCATCAAAGTTTGCACAAGGCTTCTTTGTTAGAGCCTATTACGAGTAGATAGGTGTAATAGGCTATGATAGGTGTAATAGGTGATAGGTGTACATTTGTATTAGTATAATGTCAGCTTGACTAAGAATATTGATGTCCTATAATGTTGCATTATGCTGAATAATTTTCATAGTCGCGAGGCTAGGCCAACATTTAAAGTTCCCAAGTGGGAGTTGCCCGCGCCTACACAGACAAGTCAAAAGTTGATCTCTCGTCTTGTTGAATAGATTGGTCATGTCTAATAGCTGTTGTATAATTGCGGGTATTGCCTCATTATGTAAACTTTGGAGGCGAGGTTTCTAACAATGGACTGAAAGCGACATGATGCCTGGTTTCCTAAACATGTACTTTGAGATATTATAATTTATACTGCATTGATTGTTCGTTGTTTGAGAATAAATAGGGGCGTACTTGGAGGAATTTCGGAAAGCCATCATATTCATCCAGAGTTGTTAATCACTTATTCCATTGTAAAGATCCCATATGCCATATGAGTCTGACACTGGGGTGTCCATCCCATCTCTCCCACTCATTTTCGTATATTTAAGTAGGTAGATTCATGTTCAGTTTTATTCACAACTCCACTTCTTAATATTCATAGAGAAGTTTCGGACTGTTTCTCTTACTCTATTCAGTTTGTTGTAAAAATGTCCTTCGAGTACCTATGCTATTAAGAAGAAAAGTATTTTTTTGACAATTTTCGAAAGACCACCCGGAGTTGCATGTTGCTATTCGGAAAGTTCTTTGAATTTCCAGAGCGACTTTCTTTTTATGTTCGGGATTAATTAAAACGAAAACCCCAAAAAGCACGGAGAAGGCGTTTCCTCTTTTGAAAAGGAAAGTGGGCAGGGTTGAAATTTTTGAAAATTTATATCAAAAGGAAGCGAAGATATATGGGGCTCTGACTCGGGTGTTAACCCTAGTGCTGATTATAATGTTGAATTCTTCCTCTGGAAACAAAACATTAAAGTTTACTTATGCGAGGTCTGAGCAAGGGGAGATTATCATTTTAGTAAAATTGAAAATAAAGTTGTCTTGAGAATCATTTTATAGGGAGAGGAGATGGCAAAAGACCGCTCAAAATAGTTTCAGTTTACTACTTATACTACATCTTTTGAAATTATGAAACCTATGAATTTCGTTTTCAGGAAATTACGACATTTATAACGAGACTGGTGTGACCAATTTTTCAATTAAACTCACAAACTCAATTTCGATATTATTAAATAGAAAGCAGTGTGAATAATAAAATGAAACTAAAGTGATGTTGGTGTGAGGACACTTTAGACGATGTTGGAGGAAGAGTGCAAGGGGAAGCATAGTAGAGAGTGGAGGATGAAAGAAACACAAACTTGTTTTTCTCGAACGTGATTGCTCATAGGAAAGTGAGCTTAAAAATGCTTCTGATATAAAAACAATAAAAAGCACACCCCGCAGAGCTCTCACTTTGCTTTCTCTAGATGTGTTATGGGATAAAATTTATTAGAATATAGGCCAAAATATGTTGAAGCTTTCCTCCAGGACAAGAGCTAAAGGGGACTGTTGACATTATGATTTAATGACATTTCCAAGTCCTAAGAAAATCTTGAATACTCACTTTAATGATGGGTACATATTTGTATGGTCCAAGTGCACGAAGTTCTGCGATGTCTTTTATCCTCCAGTTTACTTTTAGGAAAATTCTCACTTAATATCTCTCCAGTTGAGGTGGTTTTCCCTCGTTAAGGCTTTTTAATCTCGGAATGCCCAATATTTGGTATTTTTAGGAATGAAACTTCTGGGTAGGATATTGAGATCTTCTAGCCAAACGTTCAGAGGAAGCACCGAACCATGCACCGAGGGAAATTTCGTGTTGAAAAAGGGAAAAGATTTTCGTAGATATTTTTATCATTCCGTGATATTATCCCCCCCCCAAACCACGTGCGTCCTTGTGCAAGTTTTCATGTTGTGAAATTCTTCGCTACGCTCGAAATAGAATTTGGGCAGACCCCAAAAAACTCGATTGGCATTCTTTTCGTATCACAATGGGACCCTTGTTAGTCCTTATCAGGTTACTAGGAATTCCTTTCAAAACCCTTTGACTCATTTATGGCTGTAAATAAATACTTGGGTAAACTGTCTGCTGGTTTCTTTGGAGAGGGTGTTGGTCATTGATTGTGTTCAAAGGTTTTGGTGTTGTAAGAAAAGGTCCTGTACTCCTGTATGAAAATATATATTCACTACGGTCATTCCATTTTCCATTGTCTGAATGACTTGTTGGGCGACATATCGTTGATTTAAGTACCTACACCTACTTGTCTAAGTAGGGTACTTATGTAGGCGACATATCATTCGTACTTTGTCAAAAGAATCTTCTGAATCTCTGTATTCACAAGGAGTCAAGTGAGAACTCGAAGAAACTATGCAGACAACCAGCAAAACAGGAACTGGATTTGCCCCATACTTTGTCCAAAGTTGGTGCAATATGGTTGCAATCCTATAAAGGATAAACTTTACATGGGTTGTTTTCGTCAAACTATGTGGGTTGATTAAATGATCAGGTTTTAGGCTGTTTAGCCCAAAAGAGTATCACGATTATGGAAATATCTTCATGTTCTACGAACTGTACCCAACATCCTAGGTATCATATTGGCGATTTTGAAAATTTGGACCGATTGCAATACTTTCATTACTAGTATAGCTCCGCTATACTGTTAGTAATAGAAAGTAAAAAAATCTGGGGCTGGGATCGTAACCGGAGGAGGTTGGGTTTTGATTTGAAGTCGAGCTTAGGGATGTTGCGATATATCGAAAACCGATATATATCGATATATTTTTCGTCGATATATCGATTTATATACAAATATTAGGCGAGCGAGGAAAAGTTTTCTCTCCCGCAGTCTCTGCACTCTGTGTATTTCTTATGGAGATTTTAGCGATCAAAAATTCTCAGGATCGATTTAGATTTTCGCAAAATCCTTTCTTATTGCACACCTAGACCATAGAAGGAATATTCCTACCAAATTTCAGCTTTCTAGGTGTTGTGGTTCTCGAGATAGAGCGATCAGTGTGTGAACTATGAAATGTGAAACGTGAACTGTGAACTGTGAATGGATCTCGTTCTTATAATATAAAAAGATTGAAAGAAGACAAAGAAGTGAGAAACAATATTGAGAAAAGTACTATTTAACAAACTGGTCTAAATAGAATAGAATAGAATAGCCAGCCTACTTAGCTTAGTTGGTAGTGCGTCTGCCTTGTAATCGCTAGGCCGCGGGTTCGATTCCCGCCCGGGGCGGATTTTATCCTGACTAACCACTAGGCGAGGTTAACGCCGGAGGCGTTTTCTACCACCTAACCCTTAGGGCTCCATTATTATGTGGTCAAAATCTCAAATAAAATTAATGAGGATAAAATTCCATGCCTCGGCTGGGATCGAACCCACGCCCTCCTGTTTACCAGGCGAGCGTCTGAAGCTGAACCACTACGCTACCGAGGCAGGTCATTGATCATCCTAGAGAAATGATCATTGATCATCCTAGAGAAGCAGTCGTTTGTGAGAACGTGAGGCATGCAGCAAGACATTCGTCAGAGGTTATATTGCAGATCGTGATTACTTTGGTAGGGGACGGTATCTTGAAATCAGTGATGAAGTTTCGATGTTTACGTTTGTCCAAAACTTCCACTCTTGCATTTCTAATTTGCGCTAAGGATTTAACACTTTTAACGCCTGATTCAAGCAGGCATCATATACATTACGTACAAGAGGCGCACTCAAAAGAGCACAATAAGTAAAATGAAATTATTGAAAGAATGAAAGAAGTGAACAAACAAAGAAGAGAAAATTTGGACAAAGAAAAAAAGGACACCATAATGATGAGTATAGGTACTTTTATACATAGAGGAGATGCAGGAGGACGTATTGAAACTTTCATAAAAGGAAATATGAGAACCCTAGTTGGAGAAATTTGGGGCCTAATTTTAGGGACTCATGTAGTTATTGTAGATATGTATGTAGTGAGGAGCTTAAAAGTTGAACTTTCATCAATGAGAAGAGTGGAACACTTAAGGACGAAAAAGTCCCAAATTCGTTTGTGAATGAATTTAAGTAAAACATTTGTTTTTCTCTTCTTCAATTAGGATTCATTTTCATGTATATGCATTGGTTCATTGAAGTTACTTTACAAGTGTATTTTTGCAGGTCTCTCTTTCCATACACTCGACGAAAAGCACGATTAAGATTAGATTTGCCTGGGAGATGTGAAAATAATATGTTTCCACGTTTATAGCCACCAAAACCTACTTACCTACCTAGGTATGTGTGAAAAATCTGAAATGTTATAACTGAAATGGAATCTGGGATGGAGGATGAAATAAGAAAAAAAAAAAATGTAAAATGGGTTCGGAGAGATAGATGATAGGTAAGTAGGTAATAGGTACGCAGTGAAACTTTCTTGACTTGGCGGGGCGGAGCGCTACCGCGCTCCTTAATAAGGTAGATGGTATACCTAGTAGATAGGTGTTATAGGTAGAATGAAATTATATTTATACTCAGATCTCATTGATAAAGTGAGTGCCAAATAATCAGGGTGGCACCTTCACCTAAAATTTGGAATTTTAACATTCAAGTGTTGACTTGAAGACTTTCAATGATTAGTGAAAAGAAATTGAATTAGGTAGAATGAAAGATAAGAAAATCGAAGAACAATTGAAAGAAGGTCATTATAGGAAGGAAAGTAGTAAAGACCATCATTCTGATCTCCATATGATAAGAGAGGAAGACGAGAAGGAGGAGAAGAAGACTTAGGGACCTAGTCTGATTTACCAGGTTATTGTACCACAAGTAGTGAACCTATGAAAAAGAGAACAAAACGAACAAAAACAAAATTATCCTTAGAACGAGTTCCTTAGCTTTCCAAAGTTCCGAGCAGTCTAAAAATTTTGTGTTCGGTGTTTTGGAAAATTTTATGAACAACAAAACAAGTAGAATGATAAACAAATTTTACGATTGAAAAGCACGTAAAATATCCAAGCACTCACTCTTTCATAATTTGGTTTGATACGAGTAAAATAAACTATCAATTTATATCTCAAAGAAACTGAATAAATAAATATTTTATCAGATTATCACTCATCTAAACTCCATTTTTTTCTCTTTATCCTCCTCCTCCTCCTCCTCCTCCTCCTCCTACTCCTCCTCTTTCTTTTCCTTTATTGCCTGTTCCTTTTCCACTTTTTTTATTTTCTCATAATATCTATCTCAACACACATAAAGTAATATCATCATAAACTTCACCACTAAGAACAGTGGTGGAACAGTGAAATTGGTTTGAATTCTTTGAAAGTGTTTTTTTTTTTTTTTTTTTTTTTTAAAGTTTAATAAACAAATAGGTATAAAGAAATATGTATAGGTAAACAAATAATTATAAAAAAAAAATATTTAGGTAAAGAATGGTGTGTAGTGTGTAAGGTAACTGGTTTGACAGAGGGAACTTTAACTGCTATGGTCTTATCGTCCCGAAATCGAAGAGAGAAGGAAGACAGGATAGGAGAAAGCCAGCCGTTCCGAGAACGAACATTATCCCATCAGGATAAAATCCGCCCCGGGCAGGAATCAAACCCGCGGCCTAGCGCTTACAAGGCAGACGCACTACCCAACTAAGCTAACTAGGCTGGCAGCTGGTTCTGTTTACGAGGTAGGTACCTATTCTAGATTTAACTAATTTTATGAACGCCTTCAAATATTGTTGATAGGTATACAATATGCTACGCAAGAAAAATTAGTGGAGGTGTCAAATTCACAAATTCTTTCATTCAAACCATTAAAAATAGAATAATTGCCAGCCTAGTCAGCTTGGTTGGTAGCGTGTCTGCCTTGTAAACGCTAGGCTGCGGGTTCGACTCGGGGCGGATTTTATCCCGTACGGATAAGGTTCGGTCTTGGAACGACTTATTTGCTTTCTGATATATCCTGTCTTCCTTCTCTCTTCGATTTCAGGACAATATGACCTTGTTACAGTTCCTTCCATCAAAAAACCTCTTTAAAAAAGTTGTATTTTTTCGACACTGGCCTGAATGGATTCTTCCTTAGTGAGTTCTGCCACCCAACCGGGACCCTTGGAACTCCCTGGCAGGAGGACCCCTCGGGGTGAGGGCCCCGGGCAAAAGCCCCCCTCCAGGACAGGCACAAAATGTAGCTAAACTACATTAACTCGCTTGAATGAGAAAAACGGAAAGGAAGTTTTATTTAATTTTTCGTATACTTTTGGAGGACTTTCCTCTTCTCTTCGAAAGGTACTTACTTCTTATTTTTTTTAATTTCTTCTTCAAGATTACTAAAGTTAAATAAAAACTTTTTTGTTTTCTTGAAATTGTATTTTAAGGAGATGGACTTTTTTTATGTGCATACCTACCTTGAGTACCTAGGACTTTGGGAGAAATTGTAGATATCAAGATATACCTACCTAAGAAAGCAAGGGCCGGGCCGTATCCAGGATTTTGTATTTTTGTCAGATCTACATCTCCAAACCAAAACCAAACTCACCATGTTCGCTAAGGTTAGTGTGGAATTTTCGTATTATTTTACGTGAAAATGTGTTCATTATTTTATAATTATTTATTTATTCGCGAAAAACTAAATATTTAAAATAAAAAATTAAATTTGAACTCCCTTTTTTGTGTTTTACAAAATATGAACAAGTTTTGTGGGAATTTTTTGAAGTATTTTTTAGTTAACTTCTTATTTTTTGTATTTATTTTATTTTAGGGATCATTTAAAAATTTAAGAGAAAGAGTGATTTTCAAAATTTCAACTCCTATTTTCGAGTCGATTACTCATTTTCAAATATTTTTTATTAGATTAGTTTTTAGTTTTTATTAGAGGAAGGGATTTTTAATCTACAACCTTCCAAAATCTTTAGTGATTGTTTTTTATATTTCTTGTCAGAAGCATAACCGTGATTTTCAGTTTCAAATCCATATTAAACTGTAATTTTTATTAATGGGAGTTATTCTGTTTTTGTGCTCATTTATGTATGAGGTGAAGTTAAAAAGAAACTTTATTCAACATTAACTTTAATAGCCCCTGTAAATTCGTAGAAACTTAACCCATCCTTTAGGGCTGTTTGCAGTGTATGCCCCTACACCTAAGTCTCTGAGTGGGCTTTTTGTGTATGAAGTTAAGCCCCCTGTACCTTAGTACACGAAGTGAAACTTTTTTTTTTTTTAAAGAGGTTTGACAGAGGGAACTGTAACTTCTACTAGCTATGACATATAAATGCGCATAGCGACCGGTGCCAGCACGGTAGGTAAACATTGGATTTTAGGATTATTGAGATATTGGGAAAAAATCCTACAATTCTGCAGTGAGCACCAAAGTTGTGACACAATAACACAAAGAAACTGCGTTTGCATTTATTTTTGTCGAGGGAGGAGGCGAGAGTGAGGTACCGGGGGGAAGCTCCAATTTTTCAGAGTCTGGCCCACGGCCCACAGTAAAGGGGGGGCTCCCTCCCTATCTCTCTTATTACGGCCCTGTACCTAAGCATATTCTACCTGAGACATTTTATTCGCTATAATTATTTCCAGAAGATTTCAATCTCTCCAGGCTTTTCTGCGAATCCGCCTTGGCTTCGACTTCAAACTGAAGAAGAGCCTGATTCCACACTTTCGAAAGATGTGTCACATCCTTTTTTTTTAAGAGATTTGACAGAGTATTATTTTTAATGTGTCCTACTGGTCCTGCAGTGGTTCACTAATACATTAGTTCCCAGTACTTACCTAAATATATCTAATAAATAGGATACATATATTTATGTAATATTGTACACAAATAGGATACATAGGTATATTTATGTAATATTGTTTATACTAATACTAATAATGTAGCATAAAGTAATAATGTGTAGCATAATAACATGTCTTGGGAATTTATTGAAGTCTCAGGTTTGTAAAACTTGTGTTACATTACACCTTGTTAATGATACACAAGACAAAATTAAATGTTATATACACCTCTACATATCCTTATGACTGTGTTTAATTTGTATTTTTGACAGAATATTTGATACATGAATTCGAACCTCATTTCACGGACCTACATGTCTGGTTTGGACTGTCTGGAAGTAGCGTCATTACTAGGTCATTTCTTAGTTATGTCACATGGTCCATGTTTTACCTATTTGACTGACAAAATGAAGACCAAAGTTTTTTTTTTCAAGTTTTGAATATCCTGATGGTATAATGTTCGTTCTCGGAAGGGCTGGCTTTCTCCTATCCTGTCTTCCTTCTCTCTTCGATTTCGGGACGATAAGACGCAAACTTGTAAATCAAATTTTCCTCTACTCAAAACTCGATTTTCGCAATTTTCGCCTCCAGGCCCTCCTTGAATAAAAAACTTGTGAAGTGAACAACTCCTTGAATTCACGAGTTAAACATTTCAATTTGAAAAATTGTGAAATGAACAAGTCCATTTGAAGAGTAATTTTTTCAAGTAGGAGTAGGTACTTACTTAGGCAAGTATTTTTAGTGAAGTAGCAAGTACTTAAATTAATAACTTAATAAGTACCTGCATAGAGTACATACTATGTACGTCTAAGTACGTAATATGTACAAGTACATAGTTAAATCGTGACCTTTTTGATCATTAAATTTGATTGATTCAATCGTGAAATCAATAATTTTGATTATGTAGGTATCTACTAACTACCTCTCTATTTACAGTACTTTATTGAGATAAACATCTTGACAAACATACTAGATATAACATAGTAAAAAATTATTGATTTATCGTGTGAACTCATCTCAGTAAATATTGATCAATCAACATCTTGAGTCAACAACTCCTCAATCTAAGAACCAAGTATGTAAATTTAGATGCGTAGGTATTTATTTATTTCATTTTCTACATCAATTCTTTCACAAGCACATTAAATTTAGAGCTGAATCCTCCTAGTCTAAAAATTCAGCAGAAAAGCCAAGATGGTACCAATCTTCAAATTTTACCTACCTACATTTTATGTATTAGGTACCTCCTTACTACTTATTGCTCAAGTACCTTCGTATGTAATGGAGCAGTTGCAAATGGGTAAAAATTATAAATAAATGGTCGATTCCTATGTAAAAAGTTGGGAAAAATCGAAATCTGAGCTCAAAACTCCGAAAAAATAACTGTAAAAGGTTGAAAATTCAATTTTCATTTTCCGTTCTAATGAAAGAGTTCAAATATGTGTGACGTCAGACTTTACGCAGTTGTTTTTTTCGTCTGTTAAGGTGGCGTTCCGATCCTAGCTGCCGGGCAGCGCGACCCGGCAGCGCTGCCGAGCTGTGCGGCCGCTGCCTACTGCTTCCTATGTATTCTTATGCAGTACTTTCCGAACCAAGCTGCCCAGTCGCTCTGAGAGCAGTGTGGTCGCGCTGCCCGTGAGGTTTTCATGTGATTTAAAATACTATTTTTGTTCGACTGGAAGTTTGTAATGGAAGTCGCGCGACCCGGCAGCTAGGATCGGAACGTCACCTTTATGGCGCGACCAGGCAGCTCGGCAGCGCGACCGGGTCGCGCTGCCCGGCAGCTAGGATCGGAACGCCACCTTAAAATAGCGCCACTATGCAAGCGCACTATCGGAGGAGCAGAAACGTATGCGCACAAACACATTAATGCGTTGCCTGCGAGGGAGCTTTGCTCGGGACATTTGATGTGACGTCATCGCCTACGGGAGCGTATGCCGTGACGTCAAAGTTCACGATTTACCGGTATTTTTTAAATCGATTTATCTCGGGATCTAGAAGTCGTAGGAGAAAAAGAAAAATTCCGTTGGTCCTCATTTTTCCTGCTCTATGACTTTGAAACATCACCCAAGTAAGCGCAACTGTTCTATTGTAGAGTTTGGTATTTTCAGATTTGTAGAGTTTTATAAGTTTCAATTACACCGACTTTTAATCTTTTCATTGTTTCTTTGTGTAATTATGCCATTTTTGTACATTGAAAACGCTGGAGACGTCACATTAACGCACCTATAACCTATACATCATACAACAGATGAATAAACCATATTGCAAGTATGTACCTATCGTTTGCATCGTGTACCTACCTACTGCTCTTAGCAGCTATGGTAGGGTCATTGTCTGATTATTGCCGCTGCTAATACCAACACATAAACTTCTGGATCAGCGAGTCATCTGTGCCATTATTTGCAGTATTATGCGACATGACAGTAGTGTCTGACGCTGTGAACCGTGTTTATTATGAACATGATGGATGAGTGTTCACCAAGCTGGGAACGGAAAAAGGGAGCCTGTGGGGCCCTCGAAGGGTGCATGTAGGCAAATACGAATCAGCTAATTTCCGTCATGTGTTGAATTTTGAATATGAGTACCAAATTTATTTCAAATTCGGACGAAATATTTGAGATTTATTGCGGAAAATGAAATGAATTCAATCGCAAAATGGACTTCACTTTCTTTGATAAAATACGAGTTCAGTGATCAGGAGACCTCAATTAGAAAACAGACATCTGTGCCTCTCTCGAAGCGAATTTAGTGTAGGAGCAAAAAAAAGATTCTCTTTCTTCAGTCAATTCAATAATGCCTTTATCTCGGTAGTTCATTGAGGTACACTTGGATATTTTACTTCTGAAAACATAAAACATTGTGATGATTTTCATCACCCTATCATAAATAAAGAATATTTACTTGGAAGGAAACTCTATCACTTCTGATTACTGTTATGCCCTACAATCTCTTATTACAAGTTACATCGAGCTCAGTGTCTATTCAATTATGCCAATGTGTCATAAAGCTTTCGACTTAACATCACGGTACACAACCTTCAACCAATCAGGATTAAGGAACTCGCGAATGTTCTTAGGGGCAATGCTCTTATCCTGCCAGAGAGCTGATCCTGACCTATTACAAGCCATGTTTTAGAATCTGACCAGAACTAATGATGCAGATGTATTTATAGCCACATACCTACCTACAACTTGGTCGCTAATCATGTAGGTATAAATGTTATGATTTATATAGATCTATCACGTTATGTCTAATACGTTTTGTATGATATGTGCTTGGGTAATTATCTACCTTCTCAGCCTAAAGTATCTTGAGATATAGGTTCCCAAGAAAATTTGAAGTTCGATATTCTAAAAAAGTAGGGAGATGGGTCATGTAAAATAGTTATTGAATTACCTACCTACGTCATGGCAATCTCTTACTAAATTCTGACAGTTGGGTAGACAAATTTTATTATTAGGTACAAGAAGTTCGCATTGATAGATGGATTTTAAATAAATAAAGTGCGCCTTGGTAATATTACTTTATGCAATGTGCTCAACTTCAGGAATACTGACTCAATCTCTCGATCAATAGAGCCACCATTGACGATGATCATGAACTTGCATTGATCATGTGAACTGATGTTGTTAAGTATAGGTGCAAGAGGGACTTATGAAAGTTTATAGTTTAGTTTGTTGTATTTTATCATGTGACTTTTTTTCCAGTCGTCATACAAAATTTCTCTTTGGACTAGTTTGGACAATGGCCCCTACCACACCCGCTCCCAGTCCAAACTAGTCCAAAGAGAAATTACGTATGATGACTGAAAAAAAAAGGTCACATAATCAAATACACTTTTAGTTACCTGTTCCGCAGTTTTCGTTAGGAAAGTGTGACAAAACTGCTGACTGAAATGACCTTTGGGTTGGCGAGCCACAAAACAGAACTGAAGCTGATTGGGATCACTGGTTGCATAGGAGATCCGTTTCAAGGCATGAGCCATATACACACTCTGTAACAAAGAGAAGTCAAAAGAGGATTAGAGGTTGTATTGGTATAAGTAGGGCGATTGGCTATAATAAACGTCCTATGTCACTGCAACCTCGTTCCATCTTTTGTGACTTTCCCTTTAGTTATTCATAAGAGCCCTTCTTCTTTCGAAGCAAAGGCCAGGGTTCGTTTAGGACTGATTTCTTGAAGAAAAAGAAAAATTCCGTTGGTCCTCATTTTTCCTGCTCTATGACTTTGAAACATCACCCAAGTAAGCGCAACTGATCTATTGGCCTTTGCCCTTTTTTCTCCTAAAGTGACAATGTCAATATTTGGATGTAGCTATGTATAAGTATGCAGGTATGTTTTACCATTTTTATAGGGGGTGAGAGGTACACGTAGAGGAGACACAATGTTGCATGGTTTTGAACTTTCACTCAATAAGCTTTAACTTTATCCTTGTTCAACAAATGTGAAAGTTTTTTTTTCATACTGTTTTTCGAATGTTCTCTTTGAAAGAAAATGATCGGTATTCATAATGTGTGGGGACTTTTGTTTATTGTAATCTTTTATATTTCTTATTCTAATCTATTTACATACCCTATATTAGTAATACTTGAAAACGACTAGTTCTTTATAATTTTTATCCCTTATGTATATTTTATTTTTATGCATTTTATTTATCATTTTACGTCTGTGATTAGGTAATATTATTTTTTTCCTCTTCATTTTATATGATTTCTTTCCGCGTTTGTTTAATGTTTATTGTTTGATGAAAGGAAGAAAAAACTGTAAGTAAACAATACCTAAAGGAAATATCCATTTGGAATTAGATTGTACAGAGCTCGATTTATTCCACCCTAATGATGGTGCGATTAAGAGAGACTAGGATGAAAGGCATGGTTGTTTACATTATTAGGCAAAAGGATTACTGAATTTTTTTTTTGTTGTGTTTATATAAAATTTAAAGGTACTGTGGTGACGGGTTGACTTGGTAACTTGGTATTCTCTTATCTTTCTATCTGTGTTTGTTTCCATTTTCCTAAACACTTTCATTCCGACTTTCTAGTTCCTAGCTTCACTTTGTTTGAAGGCCGTGCCATTTATACGTTTATTTAATCACATCACATTTCCTTTTATTATTATATTTGTAAACTTACCCCTTTCATAGATATGTTTATTTTTTTCTTCATTTCTCGCCACTATAACTTTTCCTTTAATCACTTGGTCAAACGTGAACAACCATGCCTGTAGTTCTAGTACCAGAGAATATATTTTGAGCTCTCAATATCGATAATATTGAAAAGATGAAAATGAAAATAATATTACCTAAATTTAAAACAAAAACATTTATTTTTATTATAATAATTAATCAATAAGGTATACCCATTTAGTTATTTGAAAAATCAGCTAATGAAGGCATCCCTCCTCGGTTAGACAGAATGCTAGGTTGCGATCAATCGAGTTTGAACAATTTTCCAGTTTGTCTCGAGCTGAATACTCTGAATTCAGAGTATTCACTCTGAATACCTTGGGAAATCTTGCCAAATGATGAAGTTGTCTCAAACCAACTCTGTCTGATTGCGAGGGCCCTGTCTTTACAATCCATTTCATGTATTTTGCGTTTGTAATTTGTAATATAACTTGAACAAATACAATTTATTACAAAACCTTTAAGTACAAAATACTTACGTCAAGTCTCCGATTTATTAGCTTAGAGCTTGAGGTCAGTTAGTATTTTGAGTTAATCGCCTACAAATCGGGCATAACCTGTCATACGTAAATGACAACTATGTATCATAGTTTTTCCTTGAAAGTTTTCAATTTATCATGTTAAGATTTTTTGTGATTGTTTATTTACAGTTCTTTCGTCATTCTTTTACTTTCCCATTTTAAGTTTCTAGTGCACAATTTATTTCTCTGTTTTTCTATGTATAATGTATATTGTTTGAAAAGAGTTGGTAAAAAATAACCTCGATTGCCTCTAACAAATTGGATAGTGATTTTCTTAACTCAATCGTATATTACTATTGATTGAGAATTAACTGTCTGGGTAAGTAATCAAACTCGAATTTTTATCTAAATGCTTTCTTTTTCTTGTAAACTTGCCTATTAGATATTAAGTCGCTTTTTTACATGCAGTCATTTGTAAATAGTTTCTTCAAATTAAATTGGTCCCTAGGGCAAGGTAGCAAGGTAAACACTAAACTTATTCCATTGACAAGTGAGGTTGTGGTTATGCACAGGGCAAAAAAAAAAAAAAAAAAGATTTTTGAAAGGAAGAACACACGTAACTTTTACTCTTCACAGTTACTTGTGTTCTTCTTTTCCAGATTTTTTTACAAAGTCACGTCAGAATCTATCAGTAAATTATTATTATTTTATTCCCTCCCTGTACTTTCAAGCTTACCCTAGCCTAGCCCTGTGTATAACCAAAACCTGAAGGCATAATATTATGATGTATTCCAATCCACTCGATTCCAAATTTTCTATTCTTCTCCTTTTCAGTGACGAAGATTCGGAGTCCATCGCAGACGAAGACCTGAGTAAGGTCAAGTGAGGACTGGACCTGCTGAACCTACGGTCACCCCTGGGGGCCTCAGAGCCGCCCCTGAGGGACCCCGGACCGCCCCGGCCCTCCTGAGATTCGCTCCTCGTCTCCCCTTGCACGGAGAAGCGCATTCGAGACATCTGGTACGGCAGACCCGGCAGTTCGACCTTCGAGCTGAAATTCTTCGACCAGGACCAGATTTGAACCCGCCCTTCGCGGGTCGGCAAGACCTTTACATTAACACCGAATGCGGACGATTTTTGGCAGCTAGTAAGTTTATTTCTTGCCCAAAACGGTTTCTGTATTATTTCGAAATTGAGATTAATCGAGCTATACAGATGGAATAGAATACAGATACACTGCGAGTACATCTATTGCCGACTAGGATGAAACTCAAGCCCGATATAATCCAGCTTTAAAAATTCGATCTAAACGCTGCACGAATCAAATTTGATGCCAGAAACCATGGTGAGTTTAAAGGTAAAAACACACTACTGTGACGTACGTTAGCTCACGTGATGTGATAGTATTGTGTTTCTACCTTTAATCGTATTCGGTGTAATGTAGAGTGAGGACTTGAATCTTGAATGTGTTAATCTAATGTGGGAAACGAGGATTTAATCTAATTAAATTAAAGTGTTGTAGTAAGGCTGGTATGCAAGGATGATAATTATCTAATATTAAAAAGGACACGTTTTGCTTCATCCATTTCAGGAGTAAAAAAAGTTTTAGGATTTTTTTCTCTCACTGTCGATGTCTATGTACACCAGCCTTAAAGGTCGGGGCTTTCCAAATCGAATTACCACGAAACCAATATTTTAGCTATTGATCGAATCTATGTTAACTCGATTTGGCAAGACCCGATCTAAAGTTATGTACTGTTGAGTGTAATATTAATATTTTCTTCTTGATTTGTCACGAGGTAAAATAAGTGATCTATTTAGTTAGGTTGTTCTAATGAAATGTTATGATTACGTCGTGGACTTAAAGTCCCCATGTTTTGTGTCATTGTATCTGAGTTGTTAATGTATGTAGGTACCGTTATGTAAGGTAATTTATGTACGTACGTTTTGTTTGTTTTTCACAAGGATAGCTTTAGGTTGGTAATAATTTCCGAGCGTGTAAAGTCTCAAAGTATTAATGTGAAGCTTTTCTGTAAGTTTTTTGTGGGTTGTAAAACCTCCATTATTTGAAGGTCCTAAGTAGGAAAAGGCCCTTTTAAAATTAGGTTAGTAGGTTGATCGTAAGGTTTTGAATGAACTTTGCGTTCTCCAACCCCCTGTAAATAATTAGTCAAATGTTTCAATTAATATCTTTTGTACATTTCTGCTCAATATTGCATGACTCCCGCTTCGTTTGTTTGTGCGCAAGCGTTTCTGCGCATTTTGACATTAAGTCTGACGTCACAACTCTTTGAACTTTTTATTTAGAACGGCAATTAAAAATTGAATTTTCGACCTTTTACAGTTATTTTTTCGGAGTTTTGATATCAGATTTGGATTTTTCACAACTTTTTACGTAGGAATCGACCTTTTATTTATAATTTTTACCCATTTGCAACTCCTCCATTTATGTACTTAATACTAAAGCCTCTACTTTAGTTCTATGAACTTACTGCCTCGCATTAAATTCTAAGTATGCTTAATAGAAAGATTAGAAAGCGTTTTTTGTTTTTTCTATTATTTCTCCTCATTATTATCAACAGGTTGTAAATAAGACGTAAGGTCGAGGCGTCCAAAACGGAGAACCGACCATCAACCAATCCCCGAATTTGCTCAATGAGCGAAAAAATAGCCCACTCCGCGGAGTAAAAAAATGCAAAATGCTCAATCCCCGGATTCGCTCATTGAGCGAAAAAATAGCTCACTCCGCGGAGTAAAAAAATGCAAAATGCTCATTCCCCGAAATTTGGCAATTGAGCAACTGTAAATAGCTCAGTCCGCGGACTGGCCGATTTCGGCAATTTAACTTTTGCATAAATCCAGTCCACGGACTGAGCTATTTACAGTTGCTCAATAATTGCCGAATTTCGGGGAATGAGCATTTTGCATTTTTTATTCCGTGGAGTGATCTATTTTTTCCATGGAGGTATGAATATAAGTGGAGGAAGGGTAACGATCTCAAGCGGAGGTAAACTTCCCCTCCTCGCGTGCTCGATGGCGGCCATCTTTGGAATTGATTTCAACACATTTTTTTAAAATTCAAAACAAACATTCATTTCGAAGTGACTTTTTGAGTGTAAAAGAAGCTAACAAGTTGTGGATTTTGAGTAATATTTTGCCTCAAAGTTTGTTTCCTTTACTTCATTGTACGCTTGACTATTCATTGAAACCAGGAAAAAACAAAAGCGAAAAAAAACACGATCAAAAAAAAAAAAAAAAAAAAAATACACGAATATACTGGGTTTTGCAAAAGCTGAAGTTATTGCCTTCTTGTTTTTCTTTTGACAGGTGCTGTGTCCACAAGCTACAAAAAAAATAAAATAAAATAGTTTGGGGAAAATGGCAGGAAAAGGACGAAAAACTAAAAATAAATCAAAGGGCACTTGTAAGAGGTTCAAAAATTTGAAAGTTGGACCTTTTCGTATCCCAACCTGTACTTAGGTTTAGGTTGAAGCGTACGGTACTACGTAATGTGCTTCCAAACGAAAATCCTGTGACGCTGCAGGCTGCTTTAGAATGGCCTCTACTTCCATCTCACCCTGTCCTGCTAATCTGTTTATCACAGCAAATAATGAACATAACTTGAGAACTCCAAAAGAAAACTCATGAAAAGGGGTGATAGCTTGGTCTCATATCACATTTCTATGTGGACACGTGAGTAAACGCGTGCGACCACTAACATAATATGGAGACTTGATGTTTTTCTTTTCAATTGTACATGTTTTTCTTTTTTATTCATTAATAGACATGGTTTTCCTCTTTATTATTCACAATGCCCCAGAGACTCCATTACGCACGCATGTTTGCGGGGGCTGTTTAGTATTTTTTTGCCATTGAAAAGGCTGATTAGTCGTTTCGTGAAGCGTGAAATATGAATACCATATTTGTGATAAATCTGAACTTATGTAGGTACCTACCTATAGACTTTTTTTAATTTTATTTTTTATTTTTATTTATTTATTTATTATTATTTTTTTTTTTTTGCTGTGGATCAAAAATCCATTGAGCCACTTTATTGTGTAGCCCTTGTCGAAGAAGTTCGTTGGAACTGTAAGAACGGAGGTCTTATCGTCCCGAACTTCAAGAGAGGAGAATAGGAGAAAGCCAGCCGTTCCGAGAACGAATCTTATCTGTTAAGGATAATGTTCGCCCCGGGTGGGAATCAAACCACAACGTAGTACTTTCAAGGGAAGGGGCTCTACCTGCTACTCTCTAAAAATTCGAATTTGGTTAGGTCCCACTAAGTTTACTTTTTACTTTCTATTACTACAGTATAGCGAGCTATACTAGTAATGAAAGTATTGTTTTTCTTCTTTTCAATATCAAAATCTTCACTTGTATTTTCAAGACCTTTATGAACATTTCCCGTTCAGTATCATAACTGGGAGGGGGGGATTTCCCGCTTTTTTCAAAGGGGGAAGGGAAAGCATATTGGAGCTATGTGCAAGACTAATTGAAACGTATGTTCCGCTTTTCATAATACGATCCCTCCTGAGGGAGATAATACTGACTGGTGAGGGAGAAAAAGCCCACACCCCCACCCCTCCCTTTCTCTTTATATTTTTTTCTGCCTTTTATTTATTATTATTATTCTTATTATTTTTACTGAAATAATTTCGGAGGTTCTATACCTATATTTAACTAATATACCTATGTGTGAAACCCGTAGGTAGGTATATGTTTTCGTCGTTGATAATAGATATACCTATTTAGTATTTACCATAGTGATTCAATGTTAGGCAGTAAAAATGTAGGTTTGTACCCAGATACTTTTTTTTAATTTAGGTGCTTTAACATTTTGATGTAGATACATATTAAATTGGCAATTTCTCTGATTTGTTTGACCAATATGTAGGTACCTACTTTGGGGAGAAGAGAAACCACAAAACGGGAAAGAAGATCACAAGGAAAAAGAAAAAAACAAGTAATGGTTTATTCCCCTTTCCACGGACGGTTTTCAATATTTCTGAAAAGTCCCCAAGGTGCCAAGTAATGACGTGTGCATGCACTCCCAAATTCCCTCCTGTATTGTTCTTACTTATTCCACAGGGGTGGTTTAGGTTTTGGCTGCGGATACCTGATACTTTCCGACGTTGCTTAACATCAGTTACCCGTCGGAAACTGATGTTTCAAGCAAGGAGAGTATTTTTTTTTGTTTTGTTTGTTTTTGTTTTTTCATTTATTATCTTTTTTCCTTAAGGCCCTAAGCTTTGGATTTTGAAACAATTCCATCGCTAGCTTTGATACTAATTTTGAAGGGGGGGGGGGGTGG